>NW_021852343.1:15397-58226 GCF_003651465.1 Formica exsecta
GTGACAAAGGGAGGGCGGTGTTGGCCATCGCGGAAAATAAAGAGAGAGAGAAAAGAGTAGAGAACAGATGTCGCGCTTCTTTCGGCACACGCGCGTGCATCCAACGTGTGAGCGCGTGCATACGTGTGGTGGTACGCTGCTTGATCGTTCACAGGGTAACGCGCAATATGCAGCAACGTGCGCTGCTCACCGCAGAATAGGTCGCCCGCGTGGCGATGCGACCGCACTCCGACGCTATAATTACCTACGCGCGTTCCTCCGCCGCTATAACGGGTATTTCGCTGCGGTTGTATACGGAAACTAAATTATTTGGGCTTTCTCTCTCTCTCTCTCTCTTTCTCTCTCTCGGAAATTCGACATAAGGTCCCCTTGCCGTTTAATAGAGAACTAAGGTGGAATTTTCATAGTCGATTTGCTGCGATCGTAGCTTTTAATTCTTTTTATTTTTATCGTCACAGATTCCGACATTGCGGTGAAGAATAGGAATAGAAATATTGTGACTATGACATGTTGTCTCTCGATTCATTATTGTCATGTTAATGACGCTATCGTAAAACGAAACAAGTTTTAATTGTCTGCCTGACAATGGAAATTAATGATGTTATAAATTATTAGAGAGCAACTTAAGTATTTATTGAATATTTCACTGATTCACAATCAACTGGTTGCAATTTTCTCCCTAATGACAAAATCAATAATCTAATATGTATATAACGATCATATATATATGATCAATGTCCGTAATTAAAAAGTTAAACTTTCTATTCAGAAAATTAAATCAGTTTACAAACATGAATTTACTACACAAGTACAGGCAGTTCATATCCTAGGAGTCTCACAATATTTTTAAAATTTAACCTGCATTGCATTAGTAACAAGAATATAGTAACAAGAAATAACGATTTTAATTATCCAACTTCGCATACGATAATTTTCATATATCAATTTATTGTTTAAAATCACACTTGTCATACAAGCCTAAATAAATCGAAAACATTTCCGATAATCAAAAGGATGATTATACGAGCGGTTTTGAAACGGATTTCAAATTATCATCGCTGACAAACTCGCAGAAAGATTCGTCGATTCACGAGAAAACGTTCCGAGACACGCGATACATCGCAAAGTAATAATTTTTGCCGGCGTTATACACGATAGAAATTTGCCGCTTCCGTCGAAGAATCATAACTGCGAGAGAAACTTCGCCAAGGAAATGCAAGTTGTGCACCGACGTGCAACACCGGTGACACAGACACGCGGGAGACCGGCGCGTGTAATTTTCCCGCGTAGGTTAATATTACTGACGCGGTAATTGTTCGCTATCGTAAGCGGATTCTACCTATCGGAATTAGCCGGCCTGGCTTGCGTATCGACCGGCGAAGATTACTATCCCGAATGATTGAGCGATTCGCGTTTCTCTTTTGTTTCCCTTCCTCCTTGTCCATCGAAGATGCACCGTTATTGGAATTGACGTTTGCGAGATTCATCATCAATGAAATCAGCATATTTGTATAATAAAAATATCGGAGTCACGAACCATATAAACTATTTGCGTATCTCGAAGCAAAAAGATCTTTGCTATTTATATTTTGTTATACAATATTGCTGATGAAATTAAGACAAAAAAATAAATTAGTTGTTATAAAAGACAATTATTGCAATCTATCATCGCGTGTCGCAAGGTGAATAATCGTGAAATGGTCGACCTTAAACTCGATCGAAGAACAAGTTTTGATCTTCAACTCGATCCTCAAATCGAATTATTTTTGGCGGGCCTTTATAACGCGAGGATCATCCGAACGAGCAAGCGGTTGGAGCGAATCGGGGATTCACGGAATAAGGCACGTCGAGCCACAAGGCGGGAACGAGTCTTTGCGCGCAGTGGCGCAAAGTACCAGAGGAGAAAGCGACCTACTTACGGGTCGAGTAATTATAAGCCTTGAACCGGAGTAAAGGAGTCGTCGAGCGAGCGAACTGAACGGCCAGCGGTTCTTGGGCCGCCACAATAGTTCAGCTCGGACTTAAATTAGAAATGGAAAATCAAACCGAATCCTGAAATTCTGAAAATTCTTTAATAAAGATCGCATATAAAAATAATCCCCGACTTTGAAAATTTATTAAATAAATATATTAAAAATAACTAATTATTACGCTTTTCATTAATAAATCCGAGAATAATTCTGTGGTTCCATGTAGGAATATATATTCTATGCGAAAATGTGAATTTTAAACAGATTATGTAACATGTAATGTATGGTATATATGTTCTACATATGAAAAAATAAAATACCCAAATATATTTATGTAATAAAATTCTCAAGATAAATTTTTAAACATGCCAAAAAATATGATTCTTATAAGTATTGTATCTTTCTAGTATATAGCTATAGAGATTTTAATATTTTGAAATAATATTTTACTAATATCTTTTTCAAAAAGCATACATATAGTTGTTTATCAAATATATTTAACGTGCTAATAACATCATAAACATTATATATAATTTAATAATAAAATCTGTGTTTCAGAGATTCAATCAACACACTTCTAGAATAAAATATTAGTTACTCAATGCATTAAGACATAATTCCCCAATAAATTAGCCTCAGAATCAGCTAATTGAACAAAACACATGAATATAATTTAATTTAGTTAAATAAAATTTATAATTTTTTTTTTTTAATTTATCCGAATCTTTAAATCTCTCTAGACGATATAGAACGTTAAACGCAGAAGTATTACATCTCGCGGGATGTATTCTCCGAGATCAAGATTAAAATAGAAACACAAGACTCCGGACAACGACGAGTCACAAGTGCGGGTTGTACTGGTCAATTCTCGCCTACGGGACACACGCCTCGCCCTCTGTCTTCTCTCTGTCTCTCTCTCTCACATCAGGCCGGCTCAAACGCGCAAAGTTCAACGGTCGTACGTGGGTGTTTCTGACCCCGGCGAGGATACCGGCGCGGCGCAGAGGGCGGCGGGCGTCGCGACGCACGCGATTGTCCCCGGGAAGGGCGCAACGCGTGTCGGGATTCCGCGCAAACACACCGGAAGTGGACTGCGCTTTGCGCGCCGCGCTTTCCCGCTCTTCGGCGTCGCGTCGCGACGCTCCGCGTCGGGATCGTCGGGCGTCGTAGCCGCTGCCGCCGCCGCCGCCGCTGCTGCATTGATCGGGAGGCCTCTCATCCGCCGCGCGTCCCCCCGTTTTCCCGTTCTCGACGTTCCCCCGTCGACGAATCATAGCCGGCGGAAACGCGGGGACGATGGTGGCGGGCGGCGGCGCACGAATTTTGGTTGCAACTGCAACCCGATGTTTCGCGATCGTGCCGAATGACGAGTCAATAGGACGGCCGCGAGCGAATTGAAACCCGATAACGCGGAATTCATCGTTCGTGGATGCGTTGCACCTTTTTCAACGATCTGCTAGTTTACCAATTTTTTATTTGTCTTAAGAGAGTTTCTTTTTTTTTTTTTTGCATTTTGTAGTATCAACAAAATTTTTTTAAAAGCTCATCAAATATTTCATTTTTTATAAAATAAATAAAAAAGACTCCATAAAAATAAAAACAGCTGATTAGCCGCAATATAAGTATCACTCATAGATTTCACTTATCAATTTTATCGATAAAATAAAAGTGAACAAATATATCTCAGAAATGTTTATATCTTTATATAGACATAACATAAAACATATATATTGTAATTGTTTGTTAATGAGATGTGTAATATCAACGTAATCACGAGTTATGAGATAAGTTAATAATCTTCGTTTACAGAACATTTTCGCGCGCATATATTTTTGTACAAGTGCAAATGCATAAATTGCATCATTAAAGCGAAAGCTTTTTAATATGATTGCAAACGGCTTAATAAAATAGTTTTGACAGATTTAATTGTGACGAGTAGCTAAAGCGAAGCTTTAGTGCAGCAAATGCACAAAACCAAGAAATTCAAACTAATTGTAATCCAAAATATTGATAAATCAATAATCGACTAATAAATTTCGAAATCTCAAATCTGTTCGATGCAAACTTAAAATAGAAATAATTCTAAGTATCTCCTCTGCTAAAGTAAACTACATAATAAGCACAAGAAACCATTGTATTAATATAATTCGCTCGTTTTTATAAAAAAAAATATTAATAACTGCTAACTGCTATCATCCCCTACTTACACAGGAAGAAATTCGCGTTAAGCATAAAGTATCTCAATCATTCTGACGCGGACTATGCAAAGAAACGACGTACGCAAGAGAGAAGCGCGGGAGCGAGCAAAACGTGCCGGGAAAATTGGCGGAGCGTTGGCGTCTCCAAGACCGTGGAAATGTCAAAGTTTAAGACGCGGGCATCGGCTTGTCCTCGGCGAGGTCGCGACGTTTGTAGTTAGCGCGATTCCACCTCCATTGTCGTTGCCTCTTGCACGTGGACCCATTAACCTTTCGACGAAGCTTTGATGTATACCGAATCAATTTACCGGCTTACTCGTTATAAAGTTCGCCAATACTCCCGCCGTCACGGTATATCGACATAAATTGCCTCTCGCTCGCTCGCTCGTTCGCGTACACTTACAATGGCGATGCGAATTTACAGCGGATGCATCCAGACGAAAAGGATCTTTCAGAATTGAATTGCGCGAAGAGGAAAAGATAGAAAATATGGCCGCGAAATGTATACAAGACGATTAGATCCACATGTTGAGAACCATAATAAATAAAATAACCGATTTATAAAAATGATAATTGTGACCGTAATAAAAAATAGTTAAAAATCCTCGGTTTTATAATCTTGCTGTAAAAAAATTCTCTATGCGAAATAGACAAACTCATTCGAGCTTAAAAAAAGAGGCGACGGATGTTTCACAGCGAAACTATAGTTTTTCCATTCGCTGACTACCTGATGTCGTTTCTCCATCTGTTTCACGACCGAGGAATTTCACGAAGACGAAACGACGTAAAAACTCGAGCGAAACAAAGAATCAGTGTTTCGGAATCCTCCGATAGAGACGAGAATGATACATGGTATAGGAGAACAACAAAAAAACGAGGAGTAGACCATTAAACCAAAACCGTATAAACCAATTAGTAATATGCTCAATTATTACTTATATTTTTTTACATAATATATATAACGTAATGCTTATTAGTAATGCCCAAGAAAAGTTACAGAAATACCTGCTTTATTCTAAAATAAAGCAATATTTATTATAATAATATTTATTTTTCTAGAACAATAATATTCATTAAAATCAAATTAATATCAAATAATGTCCCGAGTCTGTACAATGTCCTCAGCGATTTATCTCTCGGAATGTCAATTAATATTTACTATGTTATTATTAATTAGCCACACTTCTATCATTTGATCGGAATTTGATATCTAGTAATAATTTGATTATTTCATCCGTATTTTTATAAAACGTGAAAATAAATTCTTTTACATTTTTTACAATATAATATTTAATGCGTCGATATACGTATAGTTATTCCAATATCAATCATGTAAATATCATGTAAATAACATGGTGTAATCGTTAAAAAATATGTATGAAAAATATATATCTTGCATATTTTTAAAATAATTTTTTGTCATATTAATAAACATTATTTGATAATATATTCATATAAAAGAATGAAATTTATTATTACAAACACGTATCAATTCATTGTACAAACTAAATATGAGATGTAATTAATTATGATAATAATTGCAAACTCACCAGTCATTATATCGTTGTTTTTTCTCGTCTGATCCATTCATCTTTCTATTCGAAGCTTTGATAATAATCGATGATCCATCACACACGTACATAATTCAATCGATTGCGTGTCAATTACTATCATTTGCAAAACTCGCGAGATTTAAAATTTGACAGATGCAAGATATTTCTTTCGATCCATTCTAGACGCGTTTATCTATTCAGATATTGAAAAAAATCGTTACCAAAAAACAAAGCTAAAAATACACAACAAACAATACACATAATAAAATTTCGCATTTTGCTTATACTTTCTCCCGATATTCTTCCTTTACGCGCGACGATGTACTCTTTTGATCGAATATCGATTACCGATATATATACATTCACACCACACTTGCATACTCGCATAACCATAATAAACACCCGATACTTTTATTCGACACTCCCGGCGACATTTATACGCGGCAATCCATTTAGCACGTTGTATCTCGCATTATTCACTACGTCACTCACGTGCGCCAACATTAAAACATGCTACTTATATTTCCCATGTATTTCTTTTCGCGCGATACTTCTCGACGTTCGCGAAATTCCTCTACGCGTAATGGCGGCTATTGGGCAACTAGCAAAGACGCGTGTAAAGGGGATAGCTTTCTATATAAACGAAACGTCTCGAATACGCGCGCTCGATAGACTGACCTAGCGCGGTAAACAAGGTTGTGTTGGTGCGGAGTGAGCTCGCGTCCCCCCCCCCCCCCCTCCACCAATTCCGGGAATCGTCCGGCGAGCCTCGTGTTTTCCAACAGTACGCTGCTTCGAAGTAGGCGTATCCTTCGAATAAGATCATATTTATGTTGCGTACCCTCGCGTCGGGCTAATCTCGGGAACGTAATATACAACGGGATCACGATCGCTCGAGATATGTATTGCACTTTACTCGACACTCCCGAAGTTCGACTACACGCGACGGTTGCCATTCGACGACTGGCAGAAACGTGACGCATTAACGGCGTTCTCGCACACCGATCGTTTAGTCGCCAAATTCAGGACGATGCGTTCAAATAATTACGCGATCAAAAAATATTAATTCTGTTATATTCAAAGTTCCCACAATTACGACATAATCTAAATAAATGTTCGATATCATTTTAACAATAAATTTTAATTCAACATTCCGATGGTTAAAGCGGGAAGAAGACTGAGTTCACGGGTCTGTTAAATCTTTTGTCCAATATTCAGTGACGTGAAACGGCCGTATCTTCACACTCGATCGCGGTTTTAATATCCGTATATATAAGTCTTTGTAGAGCAAACGATAATTGCTAGTTAATATCACATATTTTGGCTGCACGTACACGCGATTAATCTTCTATACACAAGCGAGGCATCTCAGGAAAGCGCGTTCGATACTCATCTAGCACGCACGTGACTGTTATATGAGCTTCTACCCTTCCTATCAATTCCGCGAATATTCTTCGACGAATTCCCGTATATTTTTCCCAATAAACTCCGCAATACATGTACCCTTCGAGTAAGAAAAGCATGTTTATATTGTCTATCTTCGCGTCGAATTAGTTCTAGAAATGCGGACACAAGGTTTCTATATTTTTTTTCTCCGAAAGCGAGTAAGCAATATTGATTAAAATAACGAATGTTCAAGTAAAAAAATTGTCCCTCTCTCTCTCTCTATTTCTGTCTTTCACGCTCGTTAACATGATAGTAATTAATGATTACTTATCGATCGACGTATCACAAATATAAAATATATTGGAAATTGAATATTGTTGGCGTTCTTTTTTATGTTCAAAGTGGATATGCGAATGTACCTATGCAAAAGTAAACACACTTCCAAAGATAATATTAAATCGTATATCAAGTAAATTTGCGCACGCGATCGTAATCTCCAAGTATGATCACACACATATTTATTCGTATGAGTGAATCATCGTGTAATTTTGAAACAGATATAAATTGGCATCAATCGAATAGCAAATATGTATGTAGCAAGTACGTAATAATTAATGAGTAAATTATTTCATAACTTTTTTCTCATTCCGAGAAAACAGAACGAAATGCACTCGAGACAATGTCAAGTATGAAATTTGAAAGATTTAAAATTGTATCTCGTTTTTTTCGACGAGGAATAAACCATTCGACAAAATTGTGTAACGTCCGTATTTTTTTTAAATGATTTTTCTTTCACTTTTTGAAACTGCAATCAAAGCAATGCCTGAGAGTCTATGTATACTATAATATTCTCATGGGAGAAAGGGGTTATAAAACAAAATAACAAGGAGAGGAATATCCGTCTTTCGTCGTGAAAGAAAACAATTTCTTCGCCATCCCATCGAAACCTTCCGCTAAAGGCGGATAAAGAAATGACTCATGTCGGCTTAAGGAAACGAATAATCAGGCGTTATTGATTCCTTTTATTTCGATCCGAAAGATAACACGCTATGTTACATGTATATGTAGCTAAATATACAATAACAAACTATTTCTATCAAATTTGTTATATTGTTTTGTCTCATCATTTTCCAATATTTCCCGGAAAAAAAATTTCCCCTTTTATTGGCGCTATTTTGTGATCGAAAAAAAATGTAGACTTTAAATTTATTTATTCTCTAATTTATATCTATTCTACTACTTATATTTAATCATTAAAGATTAATAAACTACGGTTAATTTTACGGTTTTTATCCGTCATAAACAGACTCGTGAACGCTTTACAAAATATTTATCGTGTTCTTTTTATTTTTGTTTTTTTTTACGAAACATGCATAGCCTATTAAGCGCGGGACAGTGAAAATCGCAACTCACGCCGAATATCGTGCAGCAAAAAATAAAATCACGCGGGATTATCCGAATGCACGTCAACGCTCCATTCGTCCGGGCTGGTTAAAACGAATAAAAATGCGCGAAGCGTGTCCATGAATATCAACGAAATACCTACCACTAAACGTTTACATCGACTGCTACGAGTAAACGATCTATGATGCGATCAATGCGCGCTTCTCTCTCGTTTTTTTTTTGTTTTTTTTTTTTTTTTTTAATATACTCATCAAAACCGTAAACAGTTTATGAAACGGTTATTATTTCGTCTTTATTGAATACGTAAATCTATTACATGCGAATTGGTTATATAATCGCGATTCAATAAATGCTACGTGAAATAAAAAAACAAGATTGCAAATATTGTGAAAATACCCAACAATATATGAGATATTCTAAAATAACAATGAAATCTGTCGTCGATTATATTTTATTGAGAAAATTGTAAAAAAGATCCGGAGAAATCTAGAATCGTGGCGACTTTCGTAAATTTGATAATAAATTCAATCGCAAGATAATTCTGACTAGATCTATAAATCATAATCAGTATATAGTTCCATTTTTACTTTTCTCGAACAAACTGATTTTTTTATAACTCATTCGTCAACTCAATTGTAAATATTTCACATGATATCGCTTTTTGTATTTTTTGTAGAACATATAAATCCGTCAGTCGTAAAAGAGCCAAAATCATGATTCACGATGGGACGTTATGGAAAAAAGATCACGTAAAATTATTCGAGTGTGCCGCAATCGCGCGTTTAAAATGCGCGGAGCGCTTTCCGGAATTTCAACAGGATTCACTGGATGGACAAACCCGCGATTACAGCGAACTGTCGCAAATAAACCATCACGATCAATCGATCGATCGATCGCCGCTCTCATATTCGTCTCCGATCAGAAATCGGACACCGCGGAACGTCTATCGACGCATCATCCGATCGTATTTTACAGCGAGAATCTCCAAGTAGCGGAACGTATATACGAACGACTCGTCGTATGTACACGTATTCTCATGCAAATCCCGCTTTGTACGACGACCCAGAAAGCAGTTAAATGGCGTGGTAGCTCGGCGACTCCCAAGACGCCGCCGTTACGATTCCATCCGCTTTAAGAAAGCTGAGCCGACTGAATCAAGCACGGTAAACCATAAACGAGACGACCCGACTACTCGAGAATTATGAGCAGCGGAAGAATTCCTCCGCGTAACATTGCGCGATTGCTAAATCTGCTAGAAAAAAAAAAACACGGTAACTAACACACGATCCCACGATTAGATTTCTCTTATATTCGATACAATGCAATTGTATCTGTAATTTGGCGCTAACGTTCAGTTGATTTGAAAGTAACCCAAAAAGAATATCCGAGATTTATTTTGATAACAGTGAGAACGCTCTTTCTAACATTTAAATGGCTTGTGTGGAATGATTTCTTATAACGTCACACATTTGAATCATTTTTATACGCTGTATACGTTTTCGCTCTTTCGTAACACATTTCAAAAGTTGTCTCAATTTTCTAAAATGACAGGTTTGCCTTAGAGACTCTTTTTCTGCGCGCTTTCAACGCTTCTTTTTTCTTTCCTCGAAAGAATCTTTTTCGATAATTTCTCGCGTTAACGACTACCAGCGGTAATGGCTCTTAACCCGCAGAGTGCTCGTCGCGTCACGAAACATCGGAATACGCAAAATACAATAAAAAAGTAAAAAATATTTTATTCTCAATGTAATTTCCTCTCACTTGCAAATTTTTATATTTGTCTCAATTTTCGAAAATGACAGGTTTGCCTTAGAGATGACTGATCCAATTATTATTGCGAGCTAAGCGGAATTCGCGCATGTTCCGGAAGACTAGCGAGTTATCTCCCAGAGGACATGATCCAGGAATCGACTCAACTCAATTCGATTTAATAATCAGAATCTTGACCTGAAATCCAGAAATAGTCGTTTGCACTGGCTGGAACGAGCTCTTAATTTGCATGTATCGATCGATGAGGCGCTGCGCCAAAGACGAGACCATTTAACGAGTGTGAAACTTTGAGAAAGTGCTCGGAAGAAGCGAGAAGTCATGGATTGGTGTCATGAAGCTTCACTAAAAATTTCGTTTTGGGACGCATTCGACATGACAAGATGACAAGAATGTGATAATGTTAGACAAATAGTCAAAACAATTTCTCTGACAAATAAAACATCAATTATCCGATTATTCGAATTGATTTCATCAAATAACCAAGTATATAAATAAAAAAAAATGTGTGCTTATTTATATATGTTAAAACTATATAATTATTATTATTATTTTGTGTGTTTTTTTATCTAAAAGTTGTATACATATAATTAAAGTAATTATACACACATATATATACATTCCCCTCTCCCCCAACTTACTCGAGTAATTAGCTGTGTACATTCCATTTATAATTGTGCAATTTCAAAATATTGTTCTTGTTTCTTGTTCTTGTTATTCAAAGTTGTTTAACTTAATATTAATTAGCTTTTGTTACATTGATTTTGTTATATCTTTACACAAAGCTTACGAAAATGAGAAGCTTACGATAAGTTTCTATCTTTATTAATGTAAAATATCAATCATATTTTTTTAGTATTTCTAGTTGTATATTGTCATTATGGATGTCGACACGAAATAATTTTAGAATTAATATCAATTCTCTGAAAACCTTGAAAAGAAAGACAAAAATTCCTAGATCAATCTAAATAATCACGCTATGTTAACGTTATTTATAACAAGCTTTCATAAGAGAGAAAATGAAATCATAATTAGCGTCGGGCTTAGGCTCTAGCGTTCGTGGGCGTGTAGCGCCATCGAGGACAACGACGACGAGGACGAAAAATGGATTGCCTCAATTTGTCCGATTGAAACTATCCTGACACTATGCTCGGAATTCCTATTAATTCGACCCTCCTTCTCTATCCTTCTCTCTCTCTCTCTCTCTCCCTCTATTTCCTGCCCATGGTCTTTCTCTTCACGTTTATCCCATCTCTTTGCCAACCCGGGAACCAGTTCGAGCAAGTTCGCTGCAACGATATTTCATTCGGAATGCGGAGGCGCGAGAATCGGCGGGCTACCTTTTTCTTGGCTTTCTTGTGCACGATCGCGTAGTCATGCCGTGTCTACGCGTGTTAATTTTAATAGCCTATCTGACGATCTATAATCTGATCTCTTGAATATGCAAAGGCCACTGCTAGTGAAACGTGAATCTGTTCTGAGAGTTTTTTAATGATCCGTGTGTATGCGTGTATTATTCAACAAGAGAAAGTTGTATACAAATTGTTTTATGAGTTTGTTGATAAGCTTGTCATTTAAATATCCATAATGTTAGGGAAAAAAATGGAAAAAAAAAAATAATGGAATATAAAATTGATAAAAAATTATACAGAAAAATAGAAAAAAATTAAACAACTTGCTCCAAATTTTATTTGCTCCGGTTGTTTGATCCTGTTAACGTGTCTCCTCGAGTATCGGTTCCTATACTCTTTACAACGGCGACCGTGCAGAACTATGCGGAACAATACGAGAATCTGAAAAACACCGCAGCATCCGGCCGCACGTCTTCCCGATGAACCTGTTGCTCCTGGCAATTAAAAACGAAACGCAACGAAAAAGAAAAAGAAAAAAACCGCCGGACGCGTTCGGCGAGCCGCGTTTTTGCGAGGTTTTTATTCGTTTTTCTAGTTGAGAAATAAGATTATCGAGAAGCGAAGATGATAGAAGACGATATACAAGCGATACCCTTTTCTTATTGTTCGCAAATAATTAGAATAATTAAAGCATAATGCATTAATTAATAAACAACTGGTTAAATGACTATATTAAATGAATTCAAATAAAATAACGTTAACGCAAGATATCAATTGTTTAAAATTTATCTTTCATTTCCGCTATTAGTAAATATAGAAACTTATCTGATATTCAAGATAAGATATCGCCTCTTTGTTGACATTCTATGGCTGTGTTCCGGAATTACTGCCAGCATGTCGTCATCCTTGTCTAACGTTCGGTGAACAATAAGAATGAAAACATGCTGGCAGTACTGCTAGTAAATTCCGGAACACAGTCTATATATCATGAATTTTCCCATATTCTCCGATACAGAAAAATAGATAATATAAACGAAAGAAAAAACGTATTAGTAATACATCATAAGAAATATGTCGTAAAGTTCAAGAGAATTAAATTCAATCAAGCGAATTGAAGCGATTATTTATCGAAATTAATAATTGATCACTGGAAATATCGTCAGTTTTAATATCTATCCTTTTATCTATTATTGCTAATTTGAAACAAGACACAAAGTCAATAGTGCTGAATCTAGATCGCGCTGGTTTTAACACGTATTTCAACCCAATAAATAACACTACTCGCTTTATCACGGAAAAAGAAAAGAATATCAAAACTTCACACATATGAACGATATCGATCAAATATTTTTAGTGCCATGACAAGCGCGTTGATCACTTTGCCTCGCGTAGAATACTTCAAAGCATCGTCCGTGGTTGCTCAAAGCGAAAGGGAAACGCTTTCCAGTTATGTCGTTCAGTGTCGTACCAAATCAACAACTGAGAGATAACTGTTTTCTCTTTAACCGCTTCGAAACGGGATGTGTTTTCTTCAACTCTACAAAATTTTTTATATAATATAAAATATAAAATATTTTTATAACTCTCTAACTTTAAGATACAGACTGATAGATTTCAAATCGATTATGAGAGACTTTAATACTCGACAAAAAACATTTTCATAAGTAAATAATAAATTTTTATTAGTCCATCTTTATGAATATTCTTTTACTGTAAGTCAATTCCTTTTAATTCACAAATTTTCTGCATTATCTTATATTTTTTTTATCACATTGATCGTAAAGAGAACGGATTAATTAGGCCAACACACAACAAGAGGGTTGAAGGATCTGTCATTATCGTAACGTTTATCCTTATTCCTTTCGGGTCAACTATTCTCGGCGCACGTGTATGCTGTATGTGTAGGCGCCGCCGCTCTTTCTATATGGATACACTCGTGCCCGTGTATATATGCACGTGCCTGTGCGTGTGTCCGCTGTGTGGCACATCGAGCTACACGTTGCCGGGTATTATCGATCCCCGGGTATATCGCGGATATGCCTCGCCAGACACTATCGCGCGCTCTCACCGCTGCGTTCGTGTTTGCTCGCTCGTCCCTTTCCATCTTTCTCGCGATAACACGCGGCGCACGCGTATCGCCGAGCGGAGTTTTCGGCGATAGAACCGTTTTAACGGCGCGACGTGTGAACGCGATTTGATCATTATTCGCGTCGGCAACTAAACTGCAAAGTGAATTATGAATCTTATTTAAACTCTACGTCAAAATTTATAACAATGTGTAATAGAAAGAAAATGACAAACACGTGAATAAATAATATATAAAATTTAAGAATCTGAATAAACGATTTAAGAGAAACCTAATTGTTAATATCCTTGAAAAGAGGATTACAGACAATTACGAAATAGAAAGAAAAAAAAAAGCGAATATTATAAAATCCACATATATAATATATCACTATATATCTTCACAAAATACACACATTGCTTTAAAATTCACAAAATTCTCTTTTATAATCATTATAGTAAATTCATGTACAAAATAAACATTCATAAATTCAAATGAATTTACCAATAACGACGCTATTAACGCACAAAGTCAAAAAAATTGATAAATTTTAATCTCACGAAAATAAACGAGAAAATTTATATAATAGTCTGGCTAGAAACGTACGTGCAGAGGAAAGAGAGTCTTATATGAAGAATGTATACCCATTGTATCCTACTGGAGGTAGACACTAACTCTAGATGCAGCTGATGCCGGCAGGGAATTTCCGACCCGAGAGGATACCACTGAGAGAGGATGAGAGTACACCGCGATTAATCGTAGCGGTACAGAGAGACGCGCAAGTTCTTCCTCACGCTTTATAAAAAAAAGTTCGCACTACATTTTGAGGTAAAGCTACTTGCAAAACGGCTGTAAATTTTTAAAGTCGCACGTTATTAATAAGCATAAAATATAAAGAGATGGTATGTATTCCTCTTTCCTGTACAGCTATAAAAACATTATCGCGCGTCTTCTATTGCCGTTATTGTAATACGTTGCTTGAGTGACGCATTCATTCGAGCGTTCAAGAGCGTAAAATACGGAATTGACGTGTACAACTTGATAGAATATTCACGATATTTAGCCACGTGCACTACAGTTAACCGAAGTAATTAAATATGCGCGCGCGCGTGCGCGCGTGTGTGTATGTGAAACATTTTCTAATAGCAAAATTAGTAAATTGTACGTGCGATATCATGAATCGATAACGATTATTTTTATCATCGAAAAATATGCGTTGATCTGCACTCGTCTCCTTTTTCATTTACCCTACATCCTCTGCACAGCGATGATAAAAAGGTATTGTCTCGACGCCAAGATAAAAATAGACCTGTAGCCGACATTTGACTATGTTCGAATCATAGTCTTCTCTTATCGAACATTCTTTTTCGCGAAGAAATTCAAACGAGTCAAGTGTTGGGTCAGTAATTATTAGAAAAGAAGATTCCATCAATAAAAGAATTATACACAGAGTTTAAAGACGGAGATATCATAAATCATACAGAGAAGCTGTGATTTAAGAATGCTTCAATTGTGAAAGAATATATTTAGAAGCTTAAATAAATAGATGTCGCGGACCTGCTCGCACGATTCCTGGATAACATTATCACTACGGCAAACAAGCAAGAGGAACGTTCGAGCAATCGTAAAACTAAAAACTGGTGTTCCACCCGCGAGAAAGCTTACCGCCAACGTAGCACGCGCTTTACGACCACGCTTCTTCCTTTCCGCCCACGAAGCGTCTTGGTGAGAGCGACGGATAAAAGCCGAGGGAGAGATGCAAGCGGAGCGATTCCACCTCGAATTTCTGTCAAATCGTCTCCCGAAGGTATTTCTTCGAAAGACTGCATCGCGAAGCGTTTTCCGAACCTTTTTCCATCGCTTTTAAGCATTGGTTCTTTTTATCCTGTCGAATGAACGCAAAAAGGCAATACCGCCGGCTATTAATTATTAACGCACGTTAAACTCGTCTCGAAACATTATTACATTATTAAATCATTAAATACGTTCATATTTCTATCGAAATTTAAAATGCCTCCAAAATACCAGTATTTGCGTAATATAATAAATATCTCTCCTATCGATAGAATCGATCTCTCCTTCCCTCCTATTATTAACATTGCAATATCGCAGGGAGTCAATTTCCATTAAAACAAGGATCACTTAAAATTGATTAAACATTGCGAAATATTGTAAAGAATTGATCATCGTTAAAGCAGAACTTTGAAATTAACCGAAAAACGTACTTCTGTCACATGTTAAATATTAAATATAATAAGTCACATAAATTTTTGTTGACATATTTCTAGATATTAAAAATGTTTCTTTTATCTTTCATTTTCTCCTAGATATAACTGTTTTTTATATTTTATCACATTTGTTTTTGTATTCTGTTATGATCAATGTTTCTATCCCAAATTCGTAAAAAGAAAAAATAATGCAGGTATTAATATTTAGAAGCGTCTTAACAAATATGTAAGTTACTGTAATCAACAGATTAACATTGCAGAGTATAAACTTTTTTAAAGCACAAAGTTTGTTTGATATTAATCAAGAAGTGAAGTTTCGTCGTTCATTTACAAGAACTCGAGCAAGCAATAAGTCCACATTACTCGATCGATATCGCCGAGACAGACTTCTCCCGTGAGATTTCCAGAGATAATATAAAAGAGATGAGACGCGCGCGGGCTTATAGTAAACGCTCTCGTTGTGATACGATGCGATGCAATGCGATGCGATGCAATGCGATGCGATGCGAAGCGCTTTATTGATTCATCCCGCTCCGTGCCCGTCTGTTGCCGCGATGTCGGTTTATCCCATCGTCGACGTATTTGCGGCGTAGGCATCTCGTGATTTGCGTTTTACTGTTTAATCGGTATTCGCTCATAAACGATAACGCTCCTTTATCTCTCTTTCTATCTCTCGCCTGTTCACGCCCAAAAGTCATTGGCGTAATTGGGATTTCGGGGACCCTTATTTAAAACTGGGAGAAATCTATCCCACAATTATTGATATAAAATATTATATTATCTCGATGTTCGGTGTATTATATATGTGATTGATTTCTTATGCATATACTTTTCGTCTTATGCGGTTATGTGAATCCGTCTAGATAGGCGTTTACTCTTACTATATAATAGCTACGCCCTTGGCTTCAGCCCTTTGCACACGCGCGTATAACACACGCTCGGTAACGTATTTATAGGGAGGAATCGCCGATAATTGAAAAACAGTGCGCGAGGTGCGCGATCGCAAATTGCTTTCATCTTTTATCGGACTGAATGACGCGCTGCGCGTTTCCGGCTTTCGATCCGCCGCCGATCTCGCCTACTGCCGGAATGGAAACTTATTTTTTATGCGTACCTACAATGACATCCTTTTTTATTAGTCCTTCAATTCGCGTGTTAGCGAATTTGCGCCACGTGCAAATTCGATCACTTTTTTGCGCGAATCGCGACAGGAATAGAAACTTTTGTATGAATACTGAGAAATTGGCTTTCGAGATATTTTTTGTAACAAACTTGATGCAATAGTATTTAATGCGATAAAAGATTATTGCTTTTATAAAAATATTTATAAAGCATCTCGCGAAAAAATATTTTTAAATCGAAATAATATAAAAACTGTCTTTTGTTCTTTTTATATGAAAATCTCGCTCTCTTTATCAAAATGAAGATATCTTGTTATATGCTATTTTTTGCCATTTTCCCCCTTAAACATAGTATCATTTTATCTTTACAAGTATATTTTTACTCGACTATATATTTATAACACGCACACAAAATTCTATGGATTTTGTGTAAAAGAAATCGACAAAATGCAATGAATAAATTACATTTGTATACAATACATTATTAATAATTAAAAATAATTCATTGTCGTAAATGAGATTAATTCATTGTGAAGCGTGTCTCATGCAAATATATACTGCGCGTCTTTCATTATTAATTCTACTTTACAATTGTTTGCACATTATTTTAAATTACCAGAATAAATTCTTTTATAAGCGTTTATAAATGTTCTTAACTTTTACTTCAATTGTAAAAAAATATTTAACGAATTATATTTTAAAATCTAATTTATATTAAATCTCTTCAAATTCAATAATAATTAAAGGATGTTAAATTTAATACATTAAATTATGTTATTTTATGTGTAATATAAGTTTCCCAAATGTTAAATGTTCGATAACAAAAAACGCAAGGCTTTGATTATCAAATTTAAATACACTCCATTACAAAATTAAATAAAACAAGCTAGGTTCGCCTAAAACGAAATTTTATCATAAAACAAACTTGTCGCGTTCTTTTCGTATACTCGTTATGCGAACAAAAATATTCGCTGTCATATAAATATATCTACCCGAGATATATTATATACATATATGTATACGAGCGTGACACTCACCGATGAGATCGCGCGATACGCTAAAAGGTTGTTGCCAACGATATGAGATGCGAAAGGGAGAAACCCGTAGAGGAGAAAGAGACGAAAGAAACGGGGTGCTTTATATAAACCGAAGGAGAAAGAAGCCATACTCGGCCTTTCTCCACCTCGATTTCACTTAAAGCGAATCCGCGCCGTATCAGTGCAATCGCTCGATAAAGCGATTTCTCACCGTGAAAAATGCGCGATCGATCAAATGCGGGTGTTATAAGTCGCGCGACAATCGGATGAGTTTCGTTAGAAACAGATCCAAGATCGTGCAACAACACACGACTCTATGCATCGAGGTCACGATTAAAGTGCTCGCATACACAACACACGTAGATACACGTGTGCCCGGTACTATAACGCGCGCGCGCGTCCGTTATCTCGCCGGAATTTTAGTGGAACGATGGCACGTGGAAGATTCATTGATCGACGACGAATCAATAAATTAGCCGAGCTTCGAGTTCCAGTTGACTTTGAAACAATTTACGAAAAGTAGAGAAAACTGTAAATAAAGTTGTTTATATTTGTATTACTACTATACTTTCGCGCTATAATTTCTCAGTCTTTATTGAGAAATCTTATTATTAGATATATACAATATACTCTTCGTATTAATATCGCGATTTACTGACGTAAATTAATATTCCAATTCAATAAAACTCACGATAAAGGAAAACAAGCGTGCCTCGCGGCAAATGTGTGACGCCAGACAATCTACGTCACCGCGTACACTTTGCAGATCGATCGCACCAGACTCGGCTTAATGCAGTATGTTCTTATATTCGTGGCCTTATGTAGGACTATATCGTAATACAAAACATCTCAAAAACCTCACACCTTGAAATAATAAACTATACGCAGAAATAGGACAAATAATGTTGTAATAAATACAACAATAAACAAGTAGAGTTGTGCAAATTAGAAACTTGCACATTGCTTCCTCATCATTTTATCTTACAATGCTTAAGCTGCTTTATAAAAAGAGCGAGAAACAAAATATAAGAAAACCCCATCGAGTTTAAATGTGATATATGATGACTTTTTAAAGCTCTAAATTTTACCCACTTTATTCGTATCAAAGATGCTAACAGATCTAATTTTTGTTACAAAAATAAAATTCTCGCGAATTACGTGCCTAATTACTGTGAGACCCGTCTCTCAAGTTTCTTCTTCGTAAAATTGGCATTCGGAAAAAGTAGAAGTCATTAGAGACATCCCTGTCGTGAATAAATAGCGCGCGCAATAATTGACAGACGATAATACGTAATGGAGCGCGATTTTTATCGGGCATTCGAAGCGGAGACACACTTTTTACAAGCGCTAGAAAAGCGGAGAAGATTGGCAAGTGTCCAAGGATCCCTCGCGCGCGCGAACGAAGGCACTTTAATTTGTTAATGCACGTCTTCATTGGGTATTTCCTGGTCCGGAGAATTCCGTGATTCAATTTAATTAGGGTACTATGGAGAGAGAGAGAAGAATCGTTATCTCAGTCGTCTTGTCAGATGCCAAGACAACGTCGAAGCGTCGTCTCTTTCTCTCTCTCTCTCTCTCTTTTTCTGCGCGCTTTCAACGCTTCTTTTTTCTTTCCTCGAAAGAATCTTTTTCGATAATTTCTCGCGTTAACGACTACCAGCGGTAATGGCTCTTAACCCGCAGAGTTATATATATATATATATATATATATACATAAGTATACAAGAAATAAAAAATTATTACGCGAATTATAACACGTACCAGAGATAATTATACACGTAACAGAGATAATTATATACGTAACAGAGTTTTTGCATGTTTCGAGTACGGTATATAAGTACAGTATTGCAAAAAAAATCCTGTTAATCGTAGTTATAATGGCATGAGGTGTCTCATGTTATGCACTCAATGTATTATGGATAGAGCGCGGCGTTTATTCGCCCGTGACATACACGTATCTCGTATTATTATCGCGCTTATAGCATAATCCTCCCCCTCTCCTTCCTCTTTCTTCTGTCTCACTGGCAATTACCGCATTCCTGAATAAGTTTTCCAAGGAGATGAACAAACATCAATCTTTCGATATACGAGCCGCGCACGATAATTTTGCTTTCGTCGAGAAAAACGCGATATTTGCACGCCTGAGTATGGCAACGATTGCTGACGTGTAGGGCACACGGCTATTAGCTTCAATGGCTGCACACGGACAGATTTTATAACGAGTTGTCGGCAAACAGTATATGATTTATAAAGCAGTCGAGGATTTATTAATCTTCGTTTCGTAATGCAGCTCTTTATAGATTATTGACGCTTTGATATATCTTAAGATATCCAAAATAGATTCTAAAGTTGTAACTACGTCGATTTTAAACATTCTTATTATTTCTATTTCATTATCTTATTATTATATATAATAATTAATCAATCAAAATTTTCTCGTTCTTCTATAATATCGACTTAAATTATTATTTAACTTTTCTGTTGCTAAATTTATTATTATACCGTCATTAATTATTTTTCTAACTTGCTAATTAACCGTTAAACCACCGAGATGTCCCCCGTGCATCCGGCTGGTCCCGGTGCAAAGTGCGTCCTTGCTTTCTAATTGTCGTGTAATTACGACGCGCAGGCACGTACATGTATAGAGAGCCTCGCAACGCCACCGTCTATATTTGTCGCTTGTTTGAGCGACCGCTCCCCTCTCAACTATTCGCCCTGGGAGGAATTATTTTCCCAACATGAATATCAGACCACCAGATCCCTATCGTGAATAATCCTGAAAAGATATCTGTTCAATGTAACTCTTTTTTTTTATCTTGTAAAAACAATTCTATTGTTTATTAAAAATAATATGACGATCGAAAGGATAACTCGCAATAGTCATTAAATTATTCGTATAATTAATCTTAATAAATCTTTCAATTTTTATATATGAAAATAAATAATTCACTTTTGGTATTTTGATATTTGCGTTTTGTTAAATACAGTTTTGCGCACTCCCTTGAAATACAATTCGTCGCAAAAAAATGTGCGTGCAATGTGATACACGCGATACTTCAATAATTTCATTATGTGCCGTATCTGGTTCGCACAATTTTATCCCCGATCTGTAAACACGCTGCAAAGATAAGTGGCAGAAGATAAGTGGTTACAGGTGGTCTCTTCATTTTCCCTGCGTTCTCTCTCTCTCTCTCTCTCTCTTTCTCTCATTCTCTTTCTTCCGCTTACGATTCCCGCTACTACGCCATTCGTCTCATTATGGCTTTCGTTTATGACGCCTTGCTATCGGTAAACAGTAGGTGCGTCAGAACTATTACGCGACAGTAACCACGTCACTGCGATACGTAAACATAACGGTTGCATGATGTACCGTGAACGAAAACATGTTAACCCTAACTTTAGCGATATGGTAATCCTAAATTTCATTTAAAAAATATATCTTGGGACCATAATATAATAAAAAATATGTACATAATAAAATCGAGAAATGTTAAATACAAAATTCTAAACTTATATTTTTTAATGCAATTTGTTTAAAATACTTTATTTAAAACATCGGATATAATTATGATAATATATTAAATATAATTTACATTCTTTTATAGTTTATATATTCTATAATAGAAAAGAGCATTTAGAGCCAAGCGCGGTACATGGTGCGCAAACTATTTATTATTAGTGATAAGTTAATACTAATTCTTTTTTATAGATTGTAGAGATTATTCTACCAATTTTTATGCAAACTTAATAAAGTCAAGAACAAAGAATCTTTCCTGATATCTTTAACGATAACTAATTTGATAACGCGTTATATTCCTGTAATGTAGTATAAAATTCTTGAAAAAAACCATCAAAGATCTAATGACATAGAAAGTATTTCGTTCTTTGAAGGGACTCGTCTTTGTACACCGATTTCCCTTGTCTTCCTATTGGCGTTGTATTTGCTGTGTAATCTGATCCTCAAGCTCGGCAATCGATACGCGAGTGATTTCGATAAGATAACGTCTGCGATCTCGTTCGAGACAGAACCGCTGATATTACCTTTGTAATTGACTCACAAACGACATTCACAAAGTCTGCTCTCGCGAGCACTCGATCGAGCAATTAAGCCGTCAGCAATAATAAGGAATATTGAAATTGCAATTTATTATTCTACACTCTACTCAATAACTTGCAACAATGCAGCTCGTTCTGAATAATAAAGTTCATATAGATGTAAATTCGATATTAAACAATGACAAAATGTAATATTATATTCATTTATGTTACTTTGCAAACATTATTAATATTTTTATTTTGTGTCTATCATTTATCTTTTCACACCCGTCGTCCGCGAGATAAATCGTAAACGAGATCTAATCCCTCGAGACTTGCGACCCGTAAATACATTTCACTACATCAAAAAGCGAACTAAATATTGCTGAATAATCGAAAATATATTTTGTCAGATCTGTGTGTGTGTGTGTGTGTGTGTGCATGAAGACTGTTCCGTCAATTATTTAACGTGAAAAAAATAACTAATTATTTTATTTTAAAACTTTCGCTGTGTTCTCAGAATTAGTTTCGGTAAGTGGACTAACATTATAAGCACTTTGTTTTCGATCATAAAAGTATTGTCTAACAATATTTTCGTAACTTGAAAGATTTTCTAAAAAAAAATCCCAAAAATATAATCCCCATATATATTAATCATTCATTATTCGAGCGTCTGGAAATTGCGGTCGCGAAGTGCTATGTCAAAAGTTTATCTCGATGCAAGATCGGAAAAGCGTAAAGTATAAAGGAAAAAAAAATTCCTCAGTTCATCTCGCAACCTTCTTTTACAATCTCTAGACGAGATGATTTCTCAGACAGTTCGTCCTCGGTTTACGGTCGTTGTCGCGCGCGCGCGCACCAATGCGACGACGATGTTAGTGGTAGTGACGATGGTAGTGACGATGGTGGTGGTGATGGTAGCGCGCTACTTTAGGGTCAACGCATTGCCAAGGTGGCGGCCATGTGGCACGCTCGGGCGCATGGCGGAGCGCCTGCGTGCACTCGGCCCAGCTTGAGACTCGAGGTACGCTCTCCCTCGTTGTCCCCTATACACCACAAGTATACATGCACGCACAGGAGTGTGGAGCCCGGTCGTGCACACGCGTGGGCGTAACGCCTGCTAATCGCGGCGATTCCCAACCACGAGGGAAAACGGGGCCGGAAAGCGCGCTTAGTACTTGCTACGTCATACGTATATACAGATGATGCTTCTATTTTCTTTATTTTATGGTATTTGCCTTATGGATGGCAGCTTCATACTTTCCGGATTAATTCGCATTCCTATCCGTCATACACGGATCACGAGAGTTAGATAGAAAGTAGAAGAAACTATTAATCTTATCGATGATTTGTATGTTTTCAAGATAACGTATCTCATGATTTATATACAAGTTCTAGAAAAATGATTATGAAATTGAACTAGAATTTCTTAATCGTATTTCAGTCTTAAAAAGTATTTCTCATTTCCTCGCATATATCGTAACGTGAATATGAAAGTGAGAATTATTTAATTAAGAGTAAAATTCATGTTTAAAAAATTACTGAAAGAAATATAATAAAATTATCACTCAGTAGCATAAGTATAAAGAAAAACATATATAAACAATCATAAATTCTTAATAAAAAAATCTTGTTATCCTTCTAGTATAAATCAAATATATTGAATAAATAATTAAATAATCAAATTTATACAAACAAAATTAAATCGTCAAATTAAATTTAATCTGATAAAAAATCACACCATAAAATGTTAAAAACATTAATTGCTTTAATAGCGCGCGCGCAGAAACTAAAGAGGCTAAAATAATTTCGTACCGAATTGGCGGAGTTTCTGAAAGAGCAGTGTCGCGTGACAATTAGAAGAACAGTTTATAAGGCGTGCAAACCGCGTTAACCTCATTACCGTGCCCTACAGGCGGTATAACGATTCGTACAGAGGTGTACAAAAGCGGAAGGAAAGGCGGGAAGGCACAGCGAAACTTCCGCGTGAAAGAATTTGAGTCGAGCCGAGCCGAGCCGTTCGCCGGCTGTGTTGAAACTGCATGTTTGCATTTGCATTTACACCGGCTTGTCTAAATCATCGGAGCGGATGGCGGCCGATAAAAGGATCAAAAGACCGGAGGGGCGGGATCTCGTGTGAAAGGCAAAGCCCTTTTGTTTATAAGCCGCAAGCTAGAGAATCTACGAACGGCCCTTTACCGCGACTAAAATCGATTATTTTTAATCACAGATATTTCTCACTTCCATATTTATCGCCGCTAAAACAAGTGTCAAGTTTTATTTGATCATCTAACAGAATTTCTTATTCATGTATTTATTAATTATTACACTAATGTTGTCATCTTATTTTAATGACCGATATCAACCGACTGATAACTTGCTAATTTAATAATCGATTTTGAATTTAAATGTCGTGACAGAAAAATTGCAAGGTTATATTTTTCCATTCAATAATCAAATCAAAAATTTATAAAAGAATGGATTTATTAAAGAATGGTCGGTGATTAAGATTAAGATTATCTTTTTCAGACCACTATAAGTCTTTATGGCCCATTAAGAGCGAGTAGCGCGCATCTATAATTACTCGATTTCCAGTAAGTTTATAAGACACGATAAAATATTAATATATATGAACAAACATAATATGTATATAATGTCTGCTTTCAAGAATACAATACAAAAAAAATTAAGCTGAGATAATTTGTAAGACCCAAATTTTAACAACTTATCCTTACACCGAACCCTCCAATTATCATCCACGGTCACTATAATGTGAACTGGAAAAGATTAAAAGCAGGTCGGACTTGATGCCAACCTGCTAGGACGAAACTGAAACAACGCGCCGGCACTCGATGTAGCAGTTGCAGCTCGCACCGTAGGACGCAGGCCGAAAACCGCAGCAGGTCCTTGCTCCACAAGAGCAGAAAGAGCAGGAAAGAGAGAGAAAGAGAGAGCACGATCGAAGATCCCTCGACGAGGAGGCCCGTCATGCCTCGTGGTAGAGAAGGGTGGCGGCGGAAGGCGAGGTAGGGGTCGATCGCAAGGCAAAAGAAGAGAAAAAGAAAGAGACGGAAAGAAAGGAGGAAAGAGAGAGAGAGAGAGAGAGAGAAGGAGAGAGTCCGGGACCGTAACTGTGACTATGCCGGGACGGCATGATGGCGGGTGGTATGGGTCGTCACGGCAACCGGAGTCGAGGCTAGCAGAAGCAGACTGCCTCCATAGCGCCTCCGCGCTCTTCTTCCTCTCTCTCTCTCTCTCTTGAGCTCGCGATTTTCTCTCTCTCTCTCTCTCTCTCCCTCTGCTTTCGCCTTTTCCATCGTCTCCTGCCGTCGGCCGTTAACCGTTACGCGGCTATCTCCGCCTCTTGTTCCTCAATACGGACTCGGATGTAGTATATCGCAGCTTTCTTTTTCGCCAGATCTCCCTCATTCCCCTTTCTACTTATCTCTCCTCTTGTAACTGACCACCACCCTCTTTCTTATTCGCGACATTAATAATTGCATGCTTTACCCATCGCTATTTGCCGTTACTATCGATGCAAAACCGCCTTTATGTTAATTTTCTATTATGAGTTTACAATTTTTCTCATGAGTTTAATCAGCAAATTGTTTACGTTTCTCGAATTAATTATCTGGAGAATGTAGTGTGTGGTTTGAGGAAATTCATGTTCCTGGGACACATATAAACACATATTTACTTCTATCCCGCTGCGTTCGCTTACGTGCAATATCCTTAAGAATTGAGATACTTGATACCGCTTATAATTCAAAGAACTTGAATGTTCCAACATCCTTATAAAAAAAAATTCGACTGTGAACAGGTAGTAGAACTTCTGAAACACGCTATGTATACCTCGACGCTTTATTATTATATCCTTAATAGTGCTATACCGCTTTTTCTCCTTTTCTCTTCTTTTTGATTGTTGTCGAAAGGTAGAGAAGATCGATAAACGATCCAATTATTTCTGCTTATTTGTCGGACGAATGGCGAATAATTGAGTTGGTTGTCTAATGGCATCTCTATATCTTCGCGTCCAACCGATACCTCCGATAACAAGAACTCGTTCGCGCTTGATTAACATCTTGACTGTCACGTCATATGAATGGCACTTGTATTTCCTTTTTCGCATATGGATGACGATTTAAGTTTTCATCTGTGTCGATTATTCATACACGAATAATGTAAATTAAGCAAAAAATAATATATGCCATATTTCTCGATCTATCGCGTTAAAGACAGATATAAGATATAAGATAGCAAAGAAATTAAGATAAGATTTAAATTTTTAATCGCATATTATAAATACAAATATAATTTTTTTAAAAACAAGCACATTTTATTTATTTTCATTAGAAAAAATGTCAAATAATCGGAAATCATCCAAAGCGCGCAACATGTGATATCATTAAGATAGAGCTTATCTACGAGCGCACGTGATACTTAATAAATATCAAATAATAAGAAATGTAGCTCAAGGCCGCATACATTCCTAAGAACCGGCCTGACATCATAGATACGGAGAGAGAAATCTTTAGATCTCAGTGGGTGGCCCACCCGATGAGGACGCTTGTTTATATACATATGTATGTATACATATATATACGTATATGTGGTCCAATGCAACCTCGAGAATAGCAGCAGGGGGACGCCAGGATGCCCTCTCGAGATTGAACCCGTCCAATTTCGTGGAAACGCACACGATTTCGCGCGGCTGTCGGAGTTCTCTCACAGACGGCAAGGACGATCGATCCTTTGATCGCCATAGCCGGAAGACAAACCGAGATGGAGCTCTCTCGCGCACGACAAAGCTCTTTCCGGTGTAATCTTCGACTGTGAAAGGAGAAAAAAAGAAAGGGGGAAAAAAAGGAGGAGTATCGAAATATATAGCGCGTCGTTGGATAAATGACGCAGAAGAAAAGGAAACGTCGCGACCCGATGTCGTTTATCGAAATCTGTGGCTCATAAATACGCGAAGTGACGAACAATGAATGGAGATAACGAAGTGTACGAAGTAATGATAAGAAACGAAAAATAGCACAAAAACCGTAATAAAATATGGTCAAGATTATAAGTGAAGTACATTTTACATTGGAGAATTGCAATTTTATAATATATAGATAAAAAATAATATTATTTTATAAATAATAATCACGAGGTTTGTATTACATTTTAAAAAAATACTCATATTTTTTATAAAATGTGCAATAATCTTTTTTTTTAATTTACTTAAATATGTTATGTAAATTTTGTTAATTTCTAACTCGCATAATGTTGAAATTATGAATTAGAATGCATCAACGAATGAAATGAGTATAATTTAAAATTTTTCGCGAAGTTATAGCAGATTAAATAACGAAACGTTAGAAAGTAGACGAAACGCGCGCGACATTTATAATTACCCGTGAACCCGGATTGCGACCGATAGTGAGGTGAAATACGGAAAGTTAATCGCATGCCGGGAATAATAAGAGGCAACGACGTTGATTTTCCTCATTGTTAACTTCTCCGAGATCCCAGCGAGCGCTTTTGCGCGTCACGTGAACATAATCTCACTACGAACTTCGTAATTTCTCGTATAACGACCGAGCAAACGTTCCGCCGATTGGCGTCAATGACTCGAGCGTTTTACTATTATCGTACATTCACCGCTAATTTTCCCTCTGAATCGTCAATCGACACTGCGGTCGATAATTAACAATCTAACGTTACGTGAAATAATGCCAACAGCCGCAGCATCGTGATGCGTTCTCGCGATACATTACACCGTAAGAATAGCATTTAAAATATTGCACGCGAGTGCACGCATGAACGCGTATGCGTGCGTAAGGTATGGACTGGGACCCTCAGTATTTTCCTTTCTTTCTCTTTCTCTCTTTCTGTCTCTCTCTCTCTCTCTCTCTCACTGTTTTCTTCTCCGCTCTTCTTCTATACTGCGCTTCTTCCTCTTTTCGATTATACATCTCTGTCCCTATTCGCTTTATGCCTCTCTCTCTCTCTCTCTCTTGGTCTCCTCTTCCTCCCTCTTATCCACTAACATACCGCTTTACTGCAAGTCAGCGACTAAAATCCTCTCGACTTTCGTTGGAATATCTCGACGACCTGTGCACTTTAGTCGAATGATTTCGTCGAAGAAAACAAACACATGCCGACAGATACTACGTTCTCGCGGAGATTTTCCCTGTTCATTAAAATCATTCAAAATCAGAATCTCACCAATAAGATATTTCCAAATTAAAAATTAAATAAAATCAATATGAAACGTTCTGTTTCTCGTAAACTGTATTAATGCACTAATTTATATTATTTGTATTGTCGTCTCGCGTGTATCTGGTGTATACATGAAATTAATACGCCGGACACGTATCGAGATAACACGGCTAAAAAAAGTTGGATCGGCGAAATAATTTACTCGATTACATGTCAGTTTGCAGACGAAACTATGCAGAAATCGTGACATTGAAAGCGTGGCAATCGCGTGTGGTAGCATGCGTGCATACATATGACTATATATACAGCTATAAAGTAAGCCAAGTAGACGCTCGAGAATTTGATCTCGAATCTCTCCCACAAAAGTTTTCTATAAAGATCCAGTTTGTGTTTTAGAATACATTAAAATAATTGCAATGTTTTTTCAAATGGATTAAAAAAAACCATCGAAAAATTTGCTACTTTTTAGTTCCATTAAATTCTTCTTAATTAATAAATTCTTCTCAAATAACCTGATGTGATATCATGATTCTATAATTTATAATCAACAACGTTTTATAAAGTTTTTCCATAACTTGGAGAACTCTTTTTAGTTTCAAATTCTCTTTTTCAGAATACAAATAACTCGAAGAAACGTAAAATAAAAAAAAATATCGTTAATTATTCATAAGTAGACAACAATATCCACCAACGATTAATTCGCCTAATTCTTACAAAGCAAAATAACGCACGGTATCTACGCATGGCAGTTTAACGGTGAAACGACCGCCGGTAGAAGTGAAACAATCCGTGCTTTCCGCAAGGAGGAATCAAGAGGACGGGATAAAAGAAGCAGATCATAGCTTGTATGTGGCATACAAAGGGGAGAACCGGCAAGGAATAAAGAGTAACAGCGGGAGAAAAGCCACGGCGAGACTCGTGCAGAACAATACAAGAGAAAAAGATAGAATATAAAGAAGAGAGAGAGAGAGAGAGAGAGAGAGAGAGAGAGAGAGAAAGAAAACAAGAGGGATAAAGAATTGTGCCGTTGTCAAGCAGATTTTTTATATACGGTTATTTAAGAGTAAAAAGAAATGATGCACGTGATAGTCTTTCCTAATTGACATTTCTAATTGCATAATATAACGCATTTATGACTATGTATGAATACTATGCATGCGATATAGAACAATTAACGCGATAAAATTCAATTTAAACTTTCGCAAAAGTTCGAGGGTTTGACAAAGCAGAATTTACGAGTCCGAATTTCCGTGTATAACATATAACATAAAACTGTTAATTGGAAACGATAGAAAAATATACATAATGGTACAAATGTGTTATGCTTGTGCAACATGTCGTTTTAGTTTTGAAAAAATAATGTGTTGAATATATTTTACACGGTTAAAATATCCTTCGAAAGATTAATCTTGATAAATGTATTCGCGCGCGTTAAAAAAATAATTAAAATCAATGCGTGTGAGAGAAAGAAAGAGAAAGAAAGAGAGAGAGGAATTTTATCGCATCATGATATAATTCCTCGTGAAGTTCGAGCACCGGCTGGCGACAAAAGATATCGCAGGTTGAAACGGAAAATCAGAGAGCGACGAGAGAGAAGGGAAAAAAATGCAAATGGATACGCCAAAGTTACGATGCTAATTAAAGCGCGGCGGCTACTATTATATGTTACATTACACGAGAAAGCGACCGAATACCAATAATACGAAAACGTTACCGCTAAAAAACGGGGCGCAATTTCCATATATGCGTAATCAAAGTAGTAATGTTTTTTAATATGATTTAAATTATAATCGAAAAGTCGTATGTATAAAATGTGTGAAAAAATACTTGACGCAATCCTTCATATTATTCTCTATGATCTCTAATTGTTTTTAAACGATTCAATCCTAGGAATTGTATGTAAATCTGCCTAAAGACAAATATTTCACAGTAATATTTCAACATTTCGTGTTACTCGCACAAAAAATATAAACCAATAGTGCACATTACTATTTTAAAGGTTTTTCTCCAAAAAAAAAAAAAGCTATTCGAAAAGAACCATCAAGCATGCAGCAATATAATAGTCCTTATAGCAATTGCACGTGATTAAAAGAGAGAGAAGCTAAAGAGATGTGCATCCAGAAGAAAGAAGAGAAGGAGAAGAGGGAGGAGACGCGACGGTTCAAAGGATGCGATCGTGTGGCAAGGACTGCTCGTTAAACCGGAAAACAAACTATGAACGAGAGAGGACAACGAGGTTCACGCCACGAAATACGACGATGTTCTGAGCGAGAAACGTGCGATCGTACGTGCCTGTGGGTCTGGTTTACGCATGTGTTGTATGTATATTATATGCATGTATGTGTATGCGTTTATATTCGAGAAGATATTACTTCGCGGGCGCGTATATTTACTCGAAATATGTCATTTAGCCACGTCATCGTTAGTGAGATAAAATTATGGCACGTGTTGCTTATATTACCGCGTTGCTTGAATCTACTTGACAGTATATTTAACTTTGCATTATCTTTTTACATATAAATATTTTGCCACCGGCCTTAATATAAGTTAGAAATATACGACAAACAAAATACGCGTCAAAATGATTATGAATAATAAAATCTTCGATGCGCTTTGGCCATTAAGATAACTTTGTGGCATGTGATTTTCCCAACAGAGCTGTAAAACATCCTACAGAGATGTTTGCCATCATTTTATTATGTACACACGGTATCCCAAAATTATTAGATATTTTTTTCACTACAGATGAACAAGCTTCTTTCCCATGCGATTGCGCTTTCCCTGCTTTTTACTCGCGGTCTCCGATCGATCGTCTAATCCTATCTATCATCACGTGTTCGTTAATCCCCATATTCTCTACCCTCTTCCAGCTACCTGATGCCATCACCTTCCTTTCCATCCCCCAAGTTCGGCTGACCTGCGATCGATTCCACGATGACAAGTAAAAAAAGAAAAAAAGCGTTTTTCGTCTTGTCACAGTCAAAATACGCATAAAATAGCGACGCGATAATATATAAATGATCAAGATGTAAAACTACCGAATACTTTGATCTCGATCTTTGTTAAAATGCGCGCGGAAGCGGACTGTAATGAAGAAAAGTCGCCGTGAAACGTCTCCCCCTTTGTGGAGGGCTTGTCAATGCGAAGGCAATGTTGTACGCGTACACTCAAAAAAGTGGTATTGCAACCACAGCAAAAATTTTCTGGGTGCGCAAAATTAACTGAGGTACATAAATGATTAGCAAATACTGTGATATCGCATATGTTTCGCATTTAATCAATCTAAGTGACAGAGACAGAATTTATATCTGAACTGTTTGTGAAATTTAGAAAGAATGTTTTTCTGTGGCGTCTATCCATGTTAAGGTCAATCATACTTGTTATAAAGTTTGGCTGTGGTATACAGAAAAGATTAGCGGCAAGAAACAAATGAATATATAATCCTCACATCTAACATATTTGTATAACGCGCCCAATCTATCTAGCTCTTTTAAACAATTTTTCTCAATTTTTCGATGCTGCAGTTATAATTGGCAATTATATTTCTCACAAAGATCGTTTAGCTGTAGTATCGAAACTCATATTTATCCAATGCAGTGATTAACATTTGGCAATGGGACCTAAATTTTCTAGAAGATATTATTAGAATATTGCTGCTATAAATTCTATATGTAACAGACAATATTCTAACAGATACAAAAAATAGCGATAAATTTTTGTTGTGTCACCTAGAAATCTACCTATATCAGCAAGACATTTTTTTGAGTGTATAATACATGAGAATCCGTGTTACAAAATTCGTAAAGCGGATACGACGCAACCGTTCGCTCTCGCCTCCGTTCGTAGAAGAGCACGTTCGCGTCACCGTACGACTAGAAATAACTCGAAGCCAAAGGCGTCGCCATGCGTGACCAAGAATAGTCGCATTCATATTCACGATGATGTATGGCAACGATATCGCGCTGTAAATCACGATAACCTTTCGGTATAATTAGTAGTACTTTTTTAAATATCTTGCGTAACATTGTTATTTTAGAGCAAATACCGTTCAAACATTTCCGTTTTAACATCCAGTTAATTAGCTTTTCTAAGCTTTTTAAACACTAAGTAATTAATCAGAGCTAAATTTTTCATTTTTATAATTATCTTATTTTCATAATTATCTTTCCTAAAGCAGAAGCCATATAAAAAAATTCCAATGTTAAAAATTTCGAGTAATAAAACCAAAGTAATGTTGTTAGAATTGCAGTCAATTTCAATTTTTAGTAATGAAAAATTTTCATCGCTTTTTTCCAAATGTGTGTTTATGTTGAACAAACATAATTCTGCTATTTCGAAGACGACTAGAGTACGAGAATGCGGCACTACACCCTTGCTTGACGCAGGATCCTTTTTCGGGATACAACGGCGCGACGGGTGGATTGTCCGGGGTCGTCGGATCCTTTATTACAATGGCAATCCCTACCTACTCTCGCCCTACGACACCGATCTCCCGTCGACGTCGAAACCTAATGTGAGCAGCACCCTCGCAATCGTCCAACACGTAGGATTACGCGTGCGTCGGAAATATCTAAATATCTTGTCTCTATTCCTAACTACTTGCATCTCTCGGCTTCCGATAACGATAATTCGAGTTCGATAAGAATATATCTCGTTCGTGCTGGCGCTCTCGAGAAAACAGTCGTCTTGAAACGTGACGTTACATTCCTATCTCTTGATATTCCCAAATCATAAAATACTACATTTCGAAATTCATATTGGGAAAAACATCCTTAAAAAAAACATCCTTACAAAAAAAAACAAAAAAAAATCTGGACTCTTCTCACTATCAACTAATTTAATGACAGTATCATATAGTTGCATAATTTTTCGATTTTATTATAGGATTATATTTTATTTCATAAAAACAACGAAATTATATTAGAAAGTAAAAGCGCGTCATGTCGAAAATATCCAACGCAATTTTGTGTGTGTTTGGGAAACATCCCATATATATGAAATATATATAAATATACACATAATTCATAGTATTTATATTAAAATATATATAAGAATATTTAATTATATAAATATATAGTTAACGTATAATATAATTATCATAAAAAATTCAAATCTCACATTTTTACTTCTCAACCGTCTCTTCATCGTCTCGTCCTCCATTCGTTCGCGATAAAACACTTCACGGAGGGATACTTCAGCGTCATTCTCCGACGATAGACTACGAATATATCAGAATGGCTCCTAGCCGAGAGTATTGTTCAACGTCAAACATACGGAGAACTCCGAGAAACGAAAGGTGCACACGTTAAATTCGTACACGTATACGCGGACACATGCGTGTATCCGCGTGAGTCGATAAATCTCGTGCTTCGACATCTCTATCTCCCCAATCGCTCAAATCCTTGCATCTTATTCCACCATTATCTTGGCATTTTTCGAAACTACTATTTCTATCCATTTTACATTTTAACATCGATGCACAAATATGATGCGACGGTTGAGCTTATTACGAGAAATCAAGAATACCTCATGAATCTCTTTTTTTCAATAAAAAAATTACATTTTATATTATTATATATGTATACTATTCTCTCTCTCTCGCATATATATATGTAATAAAAAATGTAATAAATTACAAAAGATAAAAGTTCAGAATCGTTAATCGTAAAAAATAAGAGATTCGAATAATCTACTATAATTAATGTAAATAGATTGGATTTACGAGACATATTTCATTAGTTTGTAGCGTGCAATCGTTGAAATGTTATTATATGCGTTACATAGGTACATCTGTTCCGTTTTGGTGAATGTTTATTATCAATTAGTACCAGTTTCGCGCATAAGCAAATATCGCGCGCAATCAATATTTATGTCATATACCGCGTAAATCCGATACCAGAGATTCGCTTAGATACCAGACTACATCTGCATCGAATTAATCGCGCGCTCTGTAAAATATTTTTCATTCCCGCCATGGAAACATTTTGAAGAATGCTGTCGTGACAAAGCCGCGGTATTTTAGGAGCGAATGGAGCGTGCTGGTTTTGCTGCCTGCAAGTTGGATCAGATTTCATATAATATAACCACGCAGTAATACGAACTTCTTCGAGTAACTGTGAAATTGAACTACGACGTATCTGCCTTATAAGTTATTATACGGAAATAAAAGATTAGACGGTAAGAATTTGGAATTGAAAAATTATAGGAAAATCTTACATTATATTAGATTATGTTTTATATTAAACATTCCTAATATTAAGTTTCTTTTTTTATATATTTTATACACGTGTGAAAGAAATATCAAAAAGAATTAACTTTCGTAAAATTATTTTTAAAATGTTTATCTAGATATAAAGAGGAAAAAGAGAATTAACAAATTATAATCAACATAATTAATGCGATTGATACGAATAAAGCATAATTAAATTACTTTTCAGTAATTTATTTTTTATATCTAATCTAAATATTTTCTCTTTCTAGATACGATTACGTCAACATTTAATAAATCTCCGATAGCGCGTTGGTTATTTTAAATTATCGAGATTGAATTGTACGTTAGCGAGTTAACAGATTTGTACACGGTATACGAAGAGAATTCTTCTGAACCGTTCTTCGGATCCGTTCACTAGGAGGTGAATCCGCTCTCCCCTTCCGTCACCCCTCCTACAAGACCTCCGCGAAGCAAGTCAGACTTTTCTTGCCCGACTTTCTCACGTAATAACCGGAAACGAGAAGCGGAGAGAACGAAGCGGATCGAGTCATAAATCCAGCTTTTAACAGCAATACCATCGGCTCTTTTACAAAACTGATTATCCAAGTCAATTATTTCTTTCAACATAATTACAAACTCTATTTTGATAACAGTGACAGGACAAATTCTTTTAAATTCAAATATATATATTTCGGCATTTTTTAAATTGTTTTAAAAAATATCATGCTAAAAACTATCTAGATTTAATTATCATTTATCTGATGTTTTCGAAAAATTTGATTTAAGATAGAAATAACTTTCTTTAAAAGTATTTACGCTATCTATTATATTTGAGAAAGCTAAAACGCTAGAATGTATTTCCCGCGATGTAATTTAGTATTAAAGGAGAATACTTTTTAATGTCGATCGCGCTAAGCTGATACTTTATATTGCTTCCAAAAGGATTAGCTTGGATTCATTTACGCCGAACCAATCGAGTAACCTTCGAGAACCCGACTACTGTTCAAGGTTACTGGGAAAAAAAGGACAGAGAGAGAGAAAGAGAGAAAATAGCGTTTCAATGTTAAAATAGCATCGGCATTCTAAAGATTTCGCGCAACAATATTAAAGTGCGAGAGCCCGATTTATCTTGTTACCGGATCAACTTTAATTAGATGAAACCAAAATCTATCGATTGACAATTACAAATCAGTATCATCGCGAATAAAAAAACTATAGCTGAATTAACATCAATATAAAAAGCAAAAAAAAAACTACACTGAAATTTATAGAATATTTTTCAAATATATATATATATTAATACTGTCATCCACATTGTCATAGTGGTTATTGCGATTATTCTCACTATTATATCTAATAAGTTATTTCAAAAAATATTTACATCAATCCACTAGTTACATAATATACATAATATACATAATATATATATCCTTACATAATATACATTTATATATATTTACGTATCATTCCGAACATTTCATCAATACACATTCTTTCAAATCATTAAATTTTTTTCATTTCCTAATTATACGATACCCATTAATTATTGCGACTTATTGCAAGAACGATTAATCGATCATTCGCGCGTAAGCGGTCGACGACTTTCCCTTGTGCTCAAAGTCACACGCTGTTTATCTAGGTCGAGTTTTATCTCCCATTCCTTCTCCAGCGTATCTCATTAACGCATCTAACGGACCGGCGAGCGCAGCGGAAATCCCGAACCGGAGAAATTTCGGTACCGTATGTTCATCAACCAAGTCCACGAAATCGGGGTCAGAAACGGTCTGACCTATAAAATTTACCGGGTTGGCCAAATTCCACATTTTTTGAATAAAATCCATGCTAATGGTGAAAACCGATATTTTTCGGAAAAAACTGGCAAAAACTGGTTTTTTTTCTCCCTATTAGAAATATTAAAATAAATGGAAAACCTTTTTATTGATATTCGTCAATTGAGGTGTTTTCTAAATTAAACTTTATCCGAAATATATAAAATCCGTAATAGATTAAAAATAAATGTTTTTTGTTAGAAGATGTTAAAAGCAAATCAGATCTATATTGATAAAAATTTTTAATTCTGTTACTATTACATTTCTCTTATTAAACTAAAAATTAATATCAAATTTAGTAACATTTATATCTCCTCTCCCAAGTTTTTGTTTTAAAAATTTCACATATTAATTTGAATTAAAATACACTATTATTATATTGATTCATTTTTTACTATTGTGATTGTTGATGATTTCTTAATTAAAGTAAAAATATATCTTTTTGTGCATTAAGTTATATAAATATATTTATCATATATTAGTTAGTTTTTACCAATTTATTCCATTGAATAAAGTGCAACACAGTAAAAAACCGGAATTTACCATGATTTTTTCCACTCACTTCTTTTTTCCGGCCAACCCTGCGATGTATCGATGAGTCGCAAAGTCATCAGACCGAAAATACCGCATATTCCATCAAGAAACATTCTATTTCTGTATGCGCGATATTATTTCGAAGAAAAATAAGTTTAAAATATCTCACTTTTAATTATATATTGCATGTCAATTTATATTTCAACATTTGAGAAAGTTTCAATTTTAACATCCTTCGTGTTTAATATCTGAGAGACGCGCAAAAGATTTTCGGTGTTGAATAGAGCTTCCTGATCGTAGCAATGAGTCCGAGAACGCGGCCCAAAAACTGGATGTCGACCAATGGACGCGCACGCCGATGAATCGTGAAAGAATGTGCGTGCAACAGCGAGGAGAAATCGCGCACGTGTGCCGTGCGAGCGCGGCCGCTTTCACGCGCGAAGCGACTGCGGGACTTCAAGTACTTATTGCTCCTGCGACCGCGGCCGGTCTATCCGGGGATATAGTACATTCCAGAAAACACGACAATAATAAACAGCATATGAGATGGAGTAATGTTCTCGCGCTAAATATAGAATATATGCATACGCGCACATTATCGTTGAAAGTGAAGCGTAATGCTGACGCTGACAAATAATATAAGATGAAAATATACTCGCGATTTTCCTTCTTCAATTTTTTATCAGCTGACTGATATAAGTTTGATAAGTTTTTTATATATATATGTATACATCAGAAGTGTGCTCGCTTTTATGTCCGATAAAAGTACGTTTTTCAAAAGATGTAGATAATTCTCGGGATGATAATAATTCTGACAGATTGAGAAAAAAAGTTTCGCCGAACAACTCGGCAAAAGTTCTAAAGACGTCGACGCGGCGGGACAGCCAGCGAGCAATAAAAACCGCCTTTGAAAGAAAGAAAGAAAGAAAGAAAGAAATAATTCTGCCGTCGAAAAGTTCGCTATTCGCTTCGTTTAGCGAGCTGCTTTACATAAATTACTTGATAGTAATCGAATTATACTCGGACTTACGCTAGGCAGTCACTGAATTTATTCAAGTGTTGGCAAAATATGTCGCGCCAGGGGCAAGTTTGCTAGTATTGTTTCATTGTATTCGTTATTATTGAATTTTCAAAGCAAACGAGACTGTTTTTCGCTAATTGAATATTCATCTTGTTATTGCATATGCCGTATGTGACTTATTTACTGTATTACACGCTTCTCCCATTTGCGGTTGTTATTAAAGCAATAACTATGATTTAATGAGCGTGATTATTCATATATTCCTTTACGTACCAATTGTTTTATATGTATACACGTTAATGATTTTAACTGCAATTACCACCGTTTGTAGCATAATAAAATAATATATTTCCTTTAACATAAGCGGACATAATTTCTTCCTCCAATAATAAAATATTATCGAAGGAAGAAATTACACTAATAAAATCATCATCAAAATTATGCATCACACAAACGTGCACGCACGTTTTTCTTCAATGATATGGCAAAATATAAAAAAGCTTTACAAACGTTTTAATTTCTCTTTTACAAAAATTATATAAACTATATAAAATCAAATCTCGCTACTAATAACAATCGATCACGTGCGACTTCCTATCGTGTAGAAATTGCGCGATTCAAGAAGGAAATGCATATGAACAAAGCAAATTGACAAAGCCAAACGTGGAATACATGATATCGCGGGGCGATCGACGCGACGCGGACGTCGAGTTTGTTTGCAAACATTGGCAAACTGGGATCGCGAGAGGAGAATTTACGGCGAAAGATCGTCTCTCGGATGTGTTCGAGGCCGACCGACGACGATGGCTGCCAAGAGAGAGAGAGAGAGAGAGAGAGAGAACTGTGTGCCGGTATTCGAAGCCAATTCAATTTGCCGACGACTCGGCTCTGCTTAGCGGTAATTATTTCCGGGGTCTCGATAAACGTGTTTCGCGCTTACCTCCCCCTCGTCTCTCTCTCTCTCTCTCTCTCTCTCTCTCACCCGGTCCTCTCCCACTGGCAGATACGCGTCTCGTTTGCGATCGATCGCGACACACACACACACACATACACAGATGACAATGACGTTCGCGATCGCCCGTTCGAGGACGAGATCGATCGCTGGCTGGTGCCGTGCCAGAAATAATATCGTTCGCAGCGAAGAGAACGCGAACTATACCGTGACCAAACGACATCGATGTCCCGGCCTCGAATCGCTTTCTCCTCGGACGCGTCTAAAATATTCCCATCCACGATACACAATATCTTTCGAAGATAATACGATTCTACGGATTACGTACTCCGTTTTCCCCGAGTAAGATACGTGCCGCTCTTGACTTCGCCGAATTGCATCCGTCCCGATTTGCCGTCTTCTCTATAGTGGGTTCGTGAATAATTCAGGAGATCCATCAGAAAGAAAAAGGGAGAGAGAAAAAGAAAGAGAGATAGTCACCATGGATCACATATATATTTCAAACTTACAATTATATCTTTATTCAGAACTATAACGCATATATTTTGATCCCGCTAATTTTTTCCGCAATTAAGAAAACTTGATCTTTATTTATGCTATCTCCTATCTGTTATGTGTTTAAAAAAAATTATTTAAAGCTATAGTCCGTGATTATCTGCGATAAATCTTTTCGATTGTATCGTGTACGCATATATTCGTGCATTTTGCAGACAGAAAAATTATTTGGTAATAAAAAACGAAAAAATTTAATGTGAAACGAAAAACCGTTATACTTTTACACACGCACACAATTAGTTTCTTCGGAAACTATTTAAAAAGTTACATCACAGTTCTTGTGGCTCGTATTAGCTGTTACGATAGTTGGCCACAAGTTGAGCTGTTTTACGTGATGTAAGGTAATAATGTTCGAAAATTTTGATTGCGAGTCTCATTCTTTGAGTGAGTATTTGTAACAGGTGTTTCTTGTTTCATGCATTAAGTGTACACACATTTTTTAGGCAATCGATATGCAACCTCGACTGATCAGCTGTACGCGAGCACCAGACTTTACTGCACACGTGAAGCGACAAGTTTGCCGAAAAAGCAAAGGAAAGTTCTGCATGTCGGTCATTAACTTCTTTCACCACATTCATCGTTTATAAATAAAATTTCGATAAGCACAAATATTTTTCATGACGTGAGTGCGATCGCGCCGCCGACTTTATTTTCGTAATCTCGCGCACTGTTATCATCGATATTTTTATAGCCGACATTATTAAAATCCCTATCATTTCATTAAAAATATAATTCATAAAAATCTTAATAAAATATATTTCTCTCTGCATAAAAAAAAATAGTTACCGCAATTGAGAGCAAAATTGTCGCAAACATTTCGATTTTCATCATCATACGATCGTATAATATAAAACAGAAAAGGAGATACAACACACGCACATGATGCAAAGTCATGTAAACAATTTCTAGACTCGTTATAAAACATCGTTATTATTTATACATATAAAAGAGTAGTTCTTTTCCAAGTACAATTACCGTGATAATGAAACTTGCACGTCGCCGCGTAACTCGCGCAACTTTATCGCAAAGTGATTCGTGTCTTAACAAGATGTAATTTCGCGTAAAGCGCCGCTGAAGAGCTTGAGCGAGACGCTGCGCACTCAGAAGTGTTTACACGACCGTCGCCCAACTTTTTATTTCGTTCGAAATCATGCGTCGCGTCGCGCCGAGAACACGCGAAGGTTAAAAAAGCATGGAGGCCTTTGCTCCTTTCAGAATCATTACAAACAAAAAGAAACGGAGTCGTTCTTTTTTTTTTTTTTTTTTTTTTTTTTTTTTGGTACCCGACCTGACATTAGACGGTTAAATCTCCTTTGTCTCGAAATTCTTGTCTTATCAATTCGATTTCCCACGCCTGTCGATTTCTCTCCGCTCGACGTATCGTGAAAAACGTCAAATTATAATGTTCGCGTGCGCGAAATATGTATGTACACGAGATTTGGATAATTTTTCAAACTTTCAAATTCTTCACGCAAACTCGGATATAATTTTTGCGCCGCAAACACTGACACACTCCGATTTCCACGGATAAACGCGGGCGTGATCTTCGCGTGATCGTTGGCGTGATCTCTCTCGTATCTACGAAATTATACGGATTTTATGCACGAGCAGAGAGATACGTTTCCACGCCGTAAACACGCTCGCCGAGTGTCGCGAAGACTACAAATAACAAGATGGCAGCCGATCGAGAGAGCGATAAGCGCGACGGCGCGCGACATACAGTCACGCGTTTCGGGATCTCGCATCGATCTTCACGACGAAGGCGAAGGAGGGAACGCTAGTGAATATATATAACGATATAATGGATATAGATATAAAACACTCACCGGAATCTCTCGATCTCTCCGTGGCCTGCGACGGGGACGTGTGTGGTGTGGGTCGCAACCGAGTATATCCAATATGATAATACGAGTATATCCAATATGATAATCCACACAGAGAGCGAGTAAAACTGTCGTACACTGATATCAAACTCTCACTGCGTAAACTCGCGTAGGCGGGCGGGATGGGCAAAAATACGCGTACGTATATCGTGCCTTCCCTTAACCGCGATCACTGATTTCCGACGACGGACGACGACGAGGAGCACACTTCGCGTTTATTATCGAAGCTGAGATACACGGAGTGAAGTGAGCAAAAAGAGAGAGAGAGAGAGATACGAGCGACACAGAACTTTCCCGCGACGCGCACCACTAATAATACATCACTACGTCAACGGTAATGCCCGGCACGGCCATCATTGGGCAGTGCCGCGTCGCCGTTGCTTGTCCATGCGTGCATGCGTAACCGCGTATCCAAGAAGCGCGCACTGCCGACGACGAGGAGGTATACGTGGTATGCGACGTACCACCGCGATGACGAAAGCAACGGCGGCCGCAACGATCGAGCGACGAAATCTCTCACGCTGGAAAGCACAGAAACATATCGTAGACTGATTGAACTAAACAGATTGGATAGCAGATAGGATTTCCACTGTGTTCACGCGCTATTACTCTACTGCCGATCGGGAGACAAGTGTCGCGGAGACAACTGATGGAGGAGCGCAGGAACGATCCGTAACGCGCGCGAGCTGGAGCGAGACTGAGACTGACGGCGACTCACGGAACCAGCCGATCGCCGCCGCGCCGATCCGACGGGACACGAGAACGCACGAGGGAGGCCAGTAATGCCGATGATCGAAGAGCCCCTCCCCGCCCCTCCGATTTCCCCCACCGACGCTACCCCACCACCGCCAGAACGCCGAGCGCGACGCGAGGCTCGACGACGGATAGATTACACGCAGCGCACGCGCGAGCGAACGAACGAACGAACGAACGAACGAATGAACGAGTGAACGAGCGAGCGAGCGAGCGAGCGAGCGAACGAACGAACGAACGAACGGACGCGAACGAACGAACGCGCTCGGCTCTCCTGACAAACGCGATTTCATTACGTAAAACAAGTGTGCGTCGTTCGAACCTTGCTGCCCATTCTCGATGCATTCGCTATAGAAACAACGCGTCGATTTTGCAGTCTGATGTCGAACCAACTTTGAAATTTTATTAGTCAACGCTCCGATAATTTTCGCGAGAACACAGTGTATTTCACGCACACACACACATACATATACACATCGGGGATGAAGATCTATAAAAGTAAATTTGACTTAAATCTTATATTATTGTTTATCGTTAAGTTAGCGTTTAAAATATCACGTACACTTTCACGTGTGATGGTGTGATGATTGAGTGATTAATTTGGATTAAATCGATAAAAACTTTTGTTTCGCAGCGACGAAAATGACCTTGCCGCGAATTATCGATGATTCAGACGCGTTGCTTCACGTCAGGTGGATGCGGGTTCTTAGTCTGCTTACCGTGTGAACCACGTTGGCTAACTCACGATCAGATATATATATATATATA
>NW_021852343.1:58994-138784 GCF_003651465.1 Formica exsecta
ATATATCGCGTTAACGAATTCGTCAAACTTGTGTGTGTAACGTGAAAACGATTAACAAAATCTATAGCCATCAATGATTCATCAAGAAAATATGCACGACGGTCGTTGTAAAATTTTCTCGATCGATGGATAACGCGCGTGAATAAAGAAACAACAACGGAAATATCAGAAGTTACTGCATTTCGCGCGAGTTTAAAAAAAAATTATTAATTTAAAGATTAAAATTATATTTAAAATCAAATTCAATATATTTATTTATTAAATTATATGATAAAATAAGATGCAAGAGTTGTCATCCCATGTGCCTTCTCCTTGAAACACGAGCCGAGTCACGTCGTGTCGCTAATCTCCCGGTGGTAAAGACGCACCGAATCAGCCGTGCCACCGCTTATCACGCGTGTGACGTTCGCTTTCGCGCGAATCGAGGATGCGTCTAATCAGCCGCGTATACTTGGCACGTTCCGTTACACAGATTATCTCACGTCGCGTATTCGCAATTAAGAGAAATTTATTGGATTTATCTCCAAAACACATTTATCAGATAAAGATCTGGCCACTTTTCTTTCTTGCATCATCATATCCTCGCGTTCCCGATCGTCGATGACGCGAGCGATGGCATATCGCGCGCTTCATCTCACACACACACACATACACACATAGGGTTCGAGAGATTCTTCTGTTGTTTCACCTTTCGATTGGCAAAGTACACTTCGCACACGTAAAACGGAGCACCGACGATGAGGATCAGGGACGCGCCTTGTTCGGGGAAAAGCGCGGCTGTGCTTCCCTTTGGGCGGAACTTGGTATCGTTGACGGGAAAGAGAGAGAGAGAGAGAGAGAGAAAGGGAGAGGTAGCGGACGAACCGCGGAGGGAGGGAGGGAGAGAGAAAGGTAGGAGAGAGAGAGAGAAAGAGAGAATGAAAACGGAGTACACAACGCGACTGTACCGTACAAGAACGAACCGACTGCGACGGAGATCCGACACAAACTGAGCGCCTCCGAGCTGCTGATTGTGGCCGAGACTCTTGCCGATAGCGCACTCTCCTCCCATCCCCCTTGCCACCGTGTCTCTCCCCTCTATATCTTTCTCACTCTGCCCCTCTCGGTTCGTGCAACCCCTGCGTAGTGCTCGACCTCACGCTCTCTTACGTCCATCCCATCCCCCCCGCTCGCGTCGCGAATCTTCCCTCTCCTCTTCCTCCTTCTCCTCCTTCTCCTCCTTCTACAGCCGCCCGCAGTCACGAGAAAGTTTCCGGCGTACTGGTGAGTTATCGGTATTTACTCATTACCGCTAAATCTGTGCGCGCGACCTCGCCATAACGAGAGAACGGCCGGATCGAATCGCGTCGTACGAAAGTGAGCGACGAGTAATTTCGATTTCCAATTCACGTCCCCTATTCCTTCGAGGATCGCGCGAGCGTACAAAGGATGCATTATTCGTGAATATACACAGCTATATATTTAGTGTTTATAAGAAGAGCACGCGTGTGGGCTAAAATAATAAGTCCGCACGTTTGGTATTTTAGAAAAAGAAAGACTCGAGAATAATAGGTATTTCTTCTCCCCGTCCGTTCCCTTCCCCCTCATCCGGTATATTTACGGCGATCTATAAGCGATTACGGGGTAGACCGCCCGACTATTTCATCTGAATTTTCGGCCGGTCTAAATATTCAGCATGTATAAGTACCTTGTTGCTTCGGGTATTCAAATGTCGGGTTGTCGGGGATCGAATTTACTGCCCTAATCTTATCCGTCGATCGGTCAATCGCGGATAATCATCGTCGACGCTACTACGTTCGATCTTCAATACACGACGGTAATGTCATTATCGAAAATAGCTGAGTGGATTCGATAAACGCGCGCGCCAATCTTTGCAATACGTGTCGAGTAAACGCGTAAAACTCGTCGCATCGAAATAAAAGTCGCCGAGCTACGCCGGGTGTACCTTTGCTCGTCACTTTTCCTGACAATGCAATGCAATGTTAACCGAGTCAACATCCGCGCCAAGCGGAAACTTTACTTATGACGCTTTATAATTTTAAAACGACCGTCGTGCAAAAGTGAGCAATTTCGAGATTTTTACAACGTCTTTTTCTCCGTGACGATATACGATGACGGTAGTGTATAAAAGAGCGAGATATAAAGTATCAGCGGCACCGTATCTCTCGCTCGCGTAAAAGCGACGATAGCGTCTGCTCCGGATATTCTCGCACGGGGGGATAAACTCATTTCTGTGCGTCTCCGAAATTGATTTTCCTTGAAGATGACAAACGACCGTAGACTATCCTGAAAAGTGTAATTTGCGACTATCGCAATATTTCTTGCAACAGTAAAGCAATCTTCGAATAAGTTTGGTGTAACAAGTGGAATAGCATATTTCTGCGTATGTAATATAACACGGTTATATTGGGTTTCGTATCTCTTAAGAATTCGATAAATCAGATGATATAATTATTATTATATAGTAAAAAAGCAAGATCATTAAAGCTTGCTGGGAATGAGAACAAAAATTTCCCCCAAGAATCGAAATATAGCATATAATTATTAATTATATATCGCGAGAAAAAGATTTTTATTTATGTATTGTCGAACATTTATTTATAAAGCGGTCTAATTGCGTTGCATACAATTCCAATATAAGGATAAAGAATGTAACATTGGGTTAAATTTAAAAATATAAAATGAGTCCATATCACGTTTCTAAAATAATTATATATGTATGCGTAATAATTTTAAAATCATGGTGATAAGTCTTCAAATTTATGTAGCGACATAATTATTTTGTGAATTTTTCTGTCATGTTAATGTTGCGAAGACGTACTTAATTTGGTTACAAAAATTGATAACGAATGAAGATAAATGTCGTAAATCGAATTAATAATTATTTATATTTCGTATGTTAATATATGTATAGTAATTTTTAAACACGACATGTACGTATGTTACTCATACTGTGCCATCACTATACATAAAACATCGAGTCAACATGAACAGATATTATAGGTGGAGAGAGATAGACGAAGACAGATAGATCGAGACAAGGATAGAGAGAGAGAGAGAGAGTAAGAGAGCACTGGAGAAGGAGTACAAAATGTAGGTCATGACCCAAATCACACTCTCTGGCCTCTATTCGAATCTTTCGCAATTCACGAATGTTCAAGGAGTTTTAAAAAGTACTTTCAGAAAAAGAAGTTGCGATAATAAATGAATAAATTCTCTTACACCATTAGTCTCATTCTTTATATCTTGAAACAAAGCCATCTCTAAGAAAATATACGCGCAATCTGATAAATATATATGAAGATATAAAAAAACTTGAAATACGCATAGCTTGTATGTGTGTGAAAAACCACACAATTTTAAAGATAATTATTATTTTTTTCCTTGAGTATAAATATTTTGAGATATATTTTTTAAATGTTATTACTTATCTAGTAATTTTTTTAATAAAAGAAAGTATAAAACAAAACTTTCGACGTAATAAAAATGTTTGTATGCTTTAAAATTCTTCAATAACTTACATACTAATACATGCATTATAATTATTATAAAAAATTAATATTATATTTTAAATATTGATCAATGAATATTTTTTATTGTTTCAATATTTCTTTATCAAAAGCCGTAATCTTTTGATCAATGATGGCACGATAAAGCGTTTGAAAAATAATGATGCTCATGTTTGAGCCTATGACAATAAAACATTCCGTAAACATCATTTTCGAATTCAGTGAATATAGCGTGCACTGATTTTAATTAAATATTCCAAATCTTTTGATATCTCCCTGTGGACAATAAAAAATAATTGTCTCTCTCTCATCATCTCTTTTTTGTCAACATAATAAAATTAGTGAGAAAAACAGTATCAAATTGTTCTAGCGCGTCATCCGAAATTATGTCGTAATGCCAGTGTTATCGATCATTTCCGTACTGAAAAAAAAAAAAATCGCATCCAGCCAGATAAAGAATCGACGGCGCGACTAATTGTACCGAAAGAGAGAGCACGTGCTCTCGGCGTTTGCAAGTGTTTCCTCGACTTGAAAACGCCGCGAGAAGTTCTCTCATTGCAACGGTAGCCTTGACGCCCGAGCACCTGATTCGCAAGCGGCGGAACGAGAAAGGGAGACGACGCAGAAGTCGTCCTTTCATCCCTGCGTAAGCCGTCGTCGAGCATAAGGATCCAGTCTCGCTCGTTCCTCTTTTCCTCCTAGCCTCCGTCCCGCTATACGTGCGTTCGCAGACGTTTTCTCCTTCTTCCCCCTTCCCCCCTCTCGTCGTTAGCCTGCGATGCCTCCGGAGACAGACCCCACTCTTGGTTCGCTACTCTCGAGTTTCCCCACCGCATCATATAATCCTGTAACGACGCGACGACACGTTTGCGTACCACGAGCATGCAACAGTTCACGCGTGCATTGTGCATCGCGTTGCAACGCGACATTGCTTACGTTAGCGCGAGAGACGAGATCGGGCGAGACACGTTGTTGCTAGGATACACTAAGCACTAAGCGATCAGCAGCCGCTTTCCCGCAGAAGGCACGCGATTCTCTCCTCACCTTCCGTCACTGTCTTCTCGAGAAAAGACATTTTGCGCATGCACGTGTCGCATGCTGCTACTTTCCGAAATTCCCCCTTTTTTTTTGCGGAATTACACTTTGCTTTTTCTCACGCTGATTGAAAGCATAATAATAATTGTTTAATAATAATTTTATGCGAAAAATACACATTATTGTTTCCAGGAAGAAATGATATTTTGCCAATCTTGTTTTTAATATATCTTAACATTATTAATTATTCATTACTCTACTAGTTCTCTTGATTATTTATTCAATTAAATATTTGTTATTTTTTTATTTTCACACAATGCACGATCATATATCTGCTGATCGATCTAATATAGCACAGGAGAACTTTACGATTAAATTTGTATCTGTCGCGAGCAACAGAAGCACGTGTCACTTTATCTGTCGAAGTATGCTGCATGCGCCACTGACGTCATGGATCGCTCGCAAACAGTGTTAAGCGTAACGTAAAACGCGTGACGTACAGTCGCGTAAAACAGAAACAAAAGATGGCATGGCAGCATTGCGTTAGATAATGCGGCCTTGCGACGTCATCGCGCGCGTGGAAACGGTGGCTGGATGCCAAATCGAGTGTATCGCCGACGGCTACGTTTGCGCTATGTTAAATATACGAAAAAGAGAGAGAGAGAGAGAGAGAGAGACGGGACGGGATGGTATAATAACTTCCTATAACGGCGCGTCGCGCTTTGTTTCTTCCATTAAGCCGTTCGTCTCTCCCTTTGCTATCATCGACGCGCAAACTCGGCGCACACGGTACGATTATTCCATATAACAGCCGACATATCGGCTTTGAATCACGATGAACATTTCTCGCAATAAAGCTCACATCAAACGCGAAACACCTTTTCCCGTATTCGGCAACCTGTGAATCTCGTACGTACCATAAGATAATAAATTGCCCGATATATCGGAACATACGGTTCACGATTGCCGTATTTAAAGTTACGTTGCCCGTAATTAATTGTGAATTAACTCCTGAATATCTCGTGCAACGTTGAAAGAGTGAATATAAATTATAATTTTTTGCGGTAAATATTTTCTATGAAATGGAAAAAAGAAAAATCCGAATTTGGAATTGAGCAGTTAACCGAGAAATCATTAAGTTAATTGGAGATTGGAGATAAACGCGCAACAAGTAGCCCATACATCAAACTGGGAAAAATGCCACTCCATGAATTTTCTATTAACATATAAAACGAAATGAAAATTCGCGCATAATCAATGTGTCAGCTTATATCATATTAAATATTTTACACTCGACGTTTCGGGATATCCTTGTTTAATCTTCTCTCGTAGCTATTAAAAGAAACACTTTCATGAATGAATAACGCTATTATAAATAATTATATGAATATGTAATTAGCATATAATTATAAATAATTGTTACGTGAAAAATTTATTGGCATTTACTTGTAATAACTTTGTCACAATACTTAAAAGATGAATAATCCCATCTTGTTATTATATCGGAAAATTGTAGTCTAGCAATCAGTAGTCCGCGCGCTAATTATATAGGCACTCGCCATGCTTAAGTTACTCTCATAACGAGATTCACAACATCGCACGTGACCACCGCAAATGAACCCTACTTGTGCGGCACTCGGTGAAGATAGGTCAGTAACGCGTTGGCAACGCATTCGTGCCCCATCAACCAGGCATCATGATTGGGGCTTCGCGCGCACCTGGCACGTATACAGGGTGTCCACAGATTTGCACTCAAATTCCTCGATTAATTTCGTCAACGATTCAAAAATTAAACTCTTTACTTTTTACGATTTTCCCATCTTCTGCATTAAATATCTTGGTAACTATATCTTGAATTAAATTTTTGTTTAATAAAATTCATTTGATATTTAATGGAGATGAAATTTTTTATACTGTGTGTGAATATTTAAAATTTAACAATCATGTAGATCATTTAATATTTTTTATTCAGTTTAATCAATGTTACGTGAATGTTTTGAATATCCTTTTTATTATACTTAAACATGCAATTTATCGTTTAAATTCCATCATTTACAGTCGCTCGTAACTAAGAAGTTATCGATTTTTTGATAATGAATTTTAATTTTTGAATTGAAAGGAATCATCCGTGAATTAATTAGCCTATGCAAAAATTTTATTTTACGAAGCATGATCGCAAAGTCGAATGATCACCCTGTGCATCCGATCGATCGCATCGCTTTCGTGTATATGTAGACACGATCGTTTGTACGACGGAGTGACGCGCGGATATCTCGAATTTCCCTGCGCGCGACTCGACTCCGGCGGTTTCATCTAACCGGATTCGCCTACCTGCTATTCCCGGTTGCCCGAAATTCATCGGTCTACCGAGAAACGTTACAAAATTCCATCGAGATTCTTGAACCCGGCTCGGCTCGGTTCGGTTCGACTCGGCTCGATGATGGCGTAGGATGAATTGTATCCAGTACTTTGTTGTTCGCTGAAGCTTTTGTGCACATAATATTATATACACGTTCTAAAGAATGTAGAATGTCCTAAACCGATAAACGGTCGAAAATATATGTCCATGCTTTGCTTTCAAAAGATCCTAAAATCGATAATCCGACTAACTTTTAGCATTTGTGATTGTATCTTTAAGAATGACTGGGGAGAACAATACATATACGTTTGCTTTATCGGATTTCAAGGAAAAATATTTCGAATGTTTCAGGTTTTATTTTTTTGTTGTGTTATGTTAATAATTAAGCATTCAACTTTCATTCAACTTTCGAATTCAATTTGTGCATAGTTTAGCGTAAAATCAATTTCTTATTAATGCTTCGCATTAAGATAAAATTCCTACATAATTGCTGCAAAGCATCAACGACATAAAATAACCCATATTTTATAAATGAATGATTTTCTGATACATAAATTTCATATCATTGACTGCTTCGGTCTGAATCACGCATTTGTACATATGTATTATGTTCTTCAAATCTTGTTTGTAGAAGGTATAATATAATAATAGATTCTTACTGCCTTTCGTATGTGAATTCTAAAAATTATTTTAAAAATTGCCTATTATATATGTCTAGATTCTTTTAAAAGTTTAAAAGTTTCAGTTTCTGTCAGAGGTTTCAAAGAATTTGAAGAAATTGTTTACGTTTCTTTTTATGTAAAAGCAAACATCGATAGCAGTTATCTTCAAATTATCGGACATTTTATTATTCCATGACGTTATTGTTACTTATAAAACAACTTTTTATATATTCTTATATTTCTTATAATTGTCATTTTTAAATGTTAATTATGATGTTTTACAAATTATATTTTTTAATGATATATGTATCAAAAGTTTAGTTATTTTTTGTTTTTATAAAAGAAAAGTTAAATTTTGTCGAGTGTAATTAAAGAAAAGAGACCGCCGATTTCTTTGATTGCGATTAACATGCAATATTACAAAAAATTGAAATCGATTCTGGATCGACCGAGGTCGACTGAAAATAACTGTTTAAACTTTAAACAGAAGCGCATAATCTTTTTCCAGCATGTAAACAAACGTATGCGCATGATCGAAGACATTAGACGCGTGTCAGACGGGCACGAAATGTTAATCGATATCCATAGCGCAGTACATCGTAATTACGATTCTATAATGGCAGTTTAATCTATAATCGCATAATATATTCAGGCACTCCATTTCATTAATGATTCGACGTAGACCTTAATTGAATTGCAATAATTACGTCAGCTACCATTTTGATTTCTCACTCGACAAAATGAAGTCAAATGCGAGAAGGTACTTGCGTAAATATCAATGCACAAGATGGTTTAAAAGTTTCGACCTTAATTTGAGCAATGAATTAAAAAATCTAATTTTAAACTTTGCAGTAGAATTATCCTCAACAAAAGGGGGGATCCAAAATCGAATTAAACCATACACTGAGATATTTCGGATAATATCACGGAAAGGAAAAAGGTCTTTCAATCGCGCGACACGTGTCATTAATGGATCAATACGACTTTACAAGTTGCCGAAATAATACGAACGCGGATATCGATCGACGTGTTAGTAACTCCAGACAATCTCGATATGCTAAAACACGAGGAGGCAAATGCAAACGAGCGACTCGTCTACTTTGTTGGACGTTTGACCTCGATTTCGACACCCTCGTATTCTCATTCGTTTTTTCCTTCTCTGTTTCTTTTTGTTTTTCTCTCTGTCTGTCTGTCTGTCTGTCTGTCTGTCTCTCTCTCTCTCTCTCTCTCTCTCTCTCTTTCTCTCTAGTATTTGCCTCCTCCACCGCCTTATCACCGATGAGAAGCTTCCGAACATTTTGCATAAGTAGCGCGACTCTTTCCGTATATCATATAAAATGCTACATTTTTCAAAACATTCGTAAGGAGTATCGTTCATCGTTTTCTATATAAAACTCGTGAACTTTAATGAAAGTGGTTTTCCTGATATTTCATCAAAAATTTTGTGAATTATTTTACGATGTGTGTTTATAAAATTATTATGAAGAATATTCAGGTTTTTTGTAAAAATAATACACATAAATCTAAAGAAAGTGCCCTCTAGTCAATGCACTTATGTTATAAAATTGTTTGCGTTTCCTATGTACATTGCTTTCATCAATTAGAATATACATATTATTTTACCTTTCAAAAATCTCTCTCTCTAATGGAAGTTATTTTATTTTATCAGATAAATTTTAATGTAAACAGTTTTATATCCGTTATACAAATACAACGTTTTCATATCGATGATAATCAAACATGTGTGAAGTACCTGAATAGCGTATATCGCTACGGTATTCAACAGAAAATATGAATTTTTTTTTCACACAATTCATAGTTGATCGAGAATTGAAACTGGTTGAAACGAGTGTTTCGATGAATCGATCATATCCGATTGAATCAATGAATTCTTCCACATTTTAATTTTTGACTCTAAAAACCTTTTGCAAACCGAATCTCGTTATTTCGTTTCGAAAAATATGTTTATAATTTCGACATAATTCCGAATCAAAATATTCACTTTTCATATTTTTCATTCCCTATCATATATACATTATTTTTATGTTTATGTATAGCCACATGAAAATGTATTAAATAATTGATACTTATCAAATAAAATACGGCATATATTTTTTCATATTTTTTTTGCACGGAAAATGCAAAAAGCTTTGAAAAGTCATGCTGTACGTCATCGAGGCTTTACCGTATAATTTCTTTGTTGTTTTTTTTCTGTTTAAAGTGTTTAAAAAACGCGCACGCGCGTTATAGAGAGAGAACATGTAATAAATACTATCTACTTTTTTTCTTCTCTATATAGCTACTCTCTCTTTTTCGTCCCTACTCCCGCAGTTTCGGAGTCCAACCACTTTCTCATCTAGCATTACCATGTCCCTTCTTTTCCTTTCTCTGTCATCATTCTTACAATGTGAAAATCGCATCGCAGCGGACACACGCTGTGCGAGAGATAACATACGACGCGTAATAAGCCGCAATTCGCAATTTTTCGCCCGTTACGTCTGATAACTAGTGTCTTACGACGCGTCTGTCGTAAGATACTAGTTATCAGACTTTTTGTAAAGAGACAGGGACATTTTCTAACAGAGCTAAAACTCCGGCTATCAATAACCTCGCCTAAAATTTTTATAATGCTGTATCAGCAATTTTTAATTTCTTCTCTCTTTAGAATTTACGTCATTAAACTGCAAATTGTTCATTCGAACAATTTAATTCCTTTTGATTTTTTGTTAAGATTACATAAATAAATAAACTTATCTGTTAGATATTATGTTCAACTGAAACGTGGACTAAGATTGTTGTTCCATACAAGTCTCACAATCAGTCTAGGTTTCATTTGAACGTATCTAAACAAATCACACGATACAAGACGCATACTATGACAAGAATTATTTATTAAACTATAATACATATATACTCTAGCAATATACATGCAAGAGAGAGAGAGAAAGAGATTATATTTAGTGTAAATATATATATTTTTGTGACGATACAAAGATGACATCGAGAATATTATTAAAAAAAATTGAATTATAAATTCTAATTAGACGTTTTTATTATCGTTAAAAAGAGAAAAAAAAACTTTGCTGCAACAATTATTTATTACTTATTTTTTTATCTATATGAATATAAACGCGATATATAGTCATATAGTAGTATAATAAAATTAAAAAATTATCTTTTACTATAATTATTAATAGATTCGAATGAAATATGACAATTTTCATAAAAAGTTCAAAGTTGTCTCCTGTTTTCGTAGCGGTTTTCAAAAGAAAAACACTTAAACAGATGGAAGTAGAAGAGGAGGGAAAACGCGGAAGGAAAAGGCGCGAAGAAAACGAGCGTGCGCTTAGCACTGACTAACCCCATTTGGTAGCAAAGCGAGAGAGATCCATTCCAAGGCACGCGGAACATTACCCAAACCATCTCACCATCGCGGAGCCTGAAGCCCAGCCACGGTTGCCATAGTGACCGCGTCCATCCTCCCCTACTCGTTTGCTTGTCTCATACACCATCCCTCGTACGCTTCCCCTTACTCTCTCTTTACCCCCCCTTTTTTCTCTCTCTCTCTCTCTCTCCCTTCTACTATGGCTATCCCCCTCATTTACCTCCGCTATCCTCACAACCCTCACAACCCTCACCAACCTACCTACCTACCCCCACGCTATCGACACCCCCTTGCCATTTCTCTTCCCCTCATTCCCTGCATCCCCTATCCCCTTCACCGACACGGCGTCAGCCGATATCAAACTGCGATATCAATTACCACGACGGCAAACTACCGCACGAAACCCGGCGATGAATTTACGGGTCGGAGCACGTGTTTTATGCAGTTTGTCGGACGACAGAGTGAATATTGGGATGCGGCGTGGAGAAGGGAGTATAAACGCGCGCATTCGCGCGGATCCAGCTTATCCGCAACAATCGTCGCTGCAATTTGGCACGCGACGCGCAAAAAGCATACGGTTAGTTACATTTAACTCCTTTCTAACATTTTATTTTACGTCAATAGAAAATTTCTTTTGTTCGGTAGAGAATCTTTTATTGCGATTTTGAAGGACATAAAAAGAAGAAAAATAAAATAATAATACATTAGGGATATATTGAAAGATTTTAAAAACACCGGAAACTAAAATATCCCTTTCCAGTAAGGAATTTTGAAATAACGTTTTCAGTAAAAAAGAAGGATAAATCTCACAGTTTCGGATGATCCAAAAATCTGTAAAATATATAGAATTTGAACTAATTGTAAGAGTAAATACTGAAAAGGATAAATACCGAGAGATAATAGTTATATTACGCTGAAATTGTAAACGAAGTGATATTAACTCCAAGTTGAATTATCTTACGAAGAGATAATTTGCGGTAAAATCCTTATTCAATATATCGAATTAAATTGTGTCGCCTCGGGCAAGCGGAGTTTGACAGCGGAAAGAATTAAATTACGCACGTGCGATCTTGTTTAATATCTCGGTTTGTCGCGCGCAAATCACATTCCAAATATAAAAATATTTTATCGTATTGAAGTAATAGTCGCTTTGATATTTAACTACTTGCAAAAAATGTGTCGTCTTTTGTGGAATAAATCCTATTCATAGATAAAGAGCATCGCGTCTTATTTCTTTTTTTTTTTTTTTTAATGCGACAATAAACTTTGGTAACAAGAAATCTAATGTAAATATAGATAAAAAATTCATTTAACAATTTAACTCCATGTTACATAATCTGATACGAATAAGATAACTTATTTATTGGATTATATTACAATTAATCTCTCTTGACAAAAATTTAATAAAAAGTTTAATAATAAAATAAAATTATTTCTTAATTTATAAGTTATATCTAAAATTAGCCTTGAATATTATACAGGGTGCGGCATTTATAGTGACGCGGGCATATTTTTTGGAAACCCTGTATATACTTATCTCTATTCCGATTGTTTATCTTTCACCATCTTTTATTCATAAATTGTAAAAAATAAATATAATTGTTTTTTCAAAGATATTTTATTAAAGATTCTTTTCTGTGGAATTTATATAAACAGGATAATACAAAACGGAACTTATACTTCCGCAGCTTTTTCATATATTTGCGTATGGATGTATCCAGCATTGTACAGCATTTTACGGCACGATGTTAATTTAGGTTAATGTAACAGAGATGCTAACTACACTTGCAAAAGAGGTCAGATTGGAATATTTATATATGCATGCACACAGATCCTACAAAAAATACAATTTGACTTCTCTCTCTTGACTTTTTTCTCAACATAAGAACTGTATTGAAATAAACTGCAAAAGCTATTTCGAGCATATGTTTTTCCTAGACAACTGCTAAATTACATTAATCTTTTACGAATCGAGATTGCGTACAATTATTTATGAATTATTAAGAGAGATCGAATTTTATAAGGAAAAAAAAAGAAGAGATAATTGTGTAAAATTCGTAGAAGGGTCTCGAGATAGTAGATTATTGCTTGGACCATTTATCGTCAATTTCTCTATACTATAAAACATAAAGTATGCAACATATTGTTTTTACTCGGTTTTTAACACTGTAGATAAAATGAAGTTTCATAACAACGAAGTTATTATACTGTGCAATTCAACATTTTTCCGGGAACTCTTCCTTCAAACTGAAATACCAATTCATCACTGCATTAGTTACATTGACGTAGTTATGAAACTCACTTTCAGGCGACCCATGAGGCGCGACCTATAGCGCGATCGCGTTTGGAAAGTTTGATTGGAAAGACGGCGTGAATGATGAGTATTCTCTCGTCTCTGAAAAAGTTTAATGTAATGCCGGAAAAATCGATTCTCTTTTTTTCTCCAATTTTCCTGCGAAATTACTCTCGCATTTGCAGCTCTGATTAATCGCCGAGTCGAACATGGATTCCCATCGACGCGCCATTAAAATGCCTGGCATCACTGCTTTCCAAATGTATGCGTGCATGCATACGGTACGGTTAGCGATACGAGATTGACTGCCGCGCGGCGTCATATACCTCGTTATACGGTTACCGGTTATACGCTGAAACTTGGCGAAGTTGGCATCTGCCTTCGGCAAACCCGGCGAAACTGCCGGAAAAGGGAGACGCGAGGACGTTGAGAGCTAGGTAGGTGGAGGCGTGGCCGCTGGGAAATACGAGAACTGACGAGAGTGAGAGAGAGAGAGAGAGAGAGAGAGAGAGAGAGAGAGAGAAAGGGTATAGGAATACAACGCGGCGAAAGTGTGCGCGAACGCAGCGGCGAACTTCCAACACGTAATTACGAACTCGGCCGAACAGCCGAGAGATTTAATTAACGAATCGAGTAGCGAATTTTTAATTGCGTTATCAATTCCGCGATTAATTCCTTGGTCGCATTCGAGACGTAACATTGAACTCTTTAGAGCGACTGAATTTTTTTAATTGCGAAAGCGGAACTTCAGTTCCACGTGGCTTCTGCGAGACGTAACTGGAAAAAGAAGTAGTAGTTTAGTGTTTGAAAGCGAAAAATCACACATCAAAATAAATCTCAATCTTCGTTCTAATTTCTTCAAAATCGAAAGGGAAAGCGGTTTTCGAAACGGTTCTTGGTGAGCGCAAAATGTATTTCGAAAGAATTCAATTTTATATTCGATTTTATTGTCTATATAAATTTTAATCGCGCGGTAATCAACTTCGCGATTCCGATTCTCAAGATTGGCAATCGGTCGGAAAATTTTCATAGCCGGATTCTTTGGACGTCGCGAAGTATGCGCACAGTTTCGGTTCGCTTTTCCGTGTCGTCTGCTTCCAGGCGGATCGCGACGAGATCCTAACGGTACAGCGGCTCGATCGCGCGGCTCCGGCAGCGGCGGTGGAATGGGACGGAATGAGACGGGGATGGCGGCGGTTCAGTGACCGACCGACCGATCGACTAACGCTGTACCGAATCGAAGGAAGACGAAGGCGAACACCTTCATGGATGAAGGAGGGTGGCGGGGTACGTATAGATCTATAGATAAAGAGATCTCCCCTTTTTCGGAGATAAATACAAATTTCCGATTATAATTGTGTGTCGATTATAATAATAATCATGTTTACGATAGTTTGGTCCAAACTATGCTGCGTGTACGGAATATGATATCGATAAACGCAATTTGCAATCTGAACGTTACTTTGAAAAAAAGAAAATTTTAATGATATACAGATATATAATGTGTAATAAAATTTTTGTACATTATTCTAATAATACTGTATTTAATCATGTAAATTATTGGAAACATCTTCAAGAATCTTCCCTCTCTCTTTTCTCATCTTTCCCCTCCGATATATATCCGTGCGGAGATGTGCTTACATTTTTCCCGATAGGTTCCATGCTTCTCTGAATAAATTGCGCGATTTTCTACCCTGTTTTTATACCAGCACCTGTTTCCGAGTATTGCGTCTCGCGCTCGAGGGATAAACGAAGCGACGCAGCCGACATTCTTTACTTTTCTTTGACGATGCATAACAATGGCAGCGGAAATATTGGCGACAAGCGAGATCGTCTATGGAAATCATCTTTTCGTCGACAAGGGGCGCAGGAAAATGTCTCTTGAAAACATGGAAGAAGGCTAGGAAAATGCTCGAAATTATAGTGAAACGCATTTAAATGCGGATGTACTCTTATTATGCTAAAAATATCACAGAAAATGATATTTTGATACGAGGAAGTCAAACGTAAATGTATATTATATATATCGAGATGAATATTAGTATTATATATATCGAAATGTATATTTAGCATTAATTAAAACCGAAGATGAATAAATAAAGTATTAAACTGGCTGCCAAGAAGCCTTGTAAGATTACATTACGTAGAGATTTAAATCGATCCATCTTTAATGATATACATATATATATATATATAGATATTTTCCTCGAAAATTATTTTCTCACGTTTTCGTGTATTTATCACTATTTACAATCACATGCCTCGCCTGAGAACATCCGCATTTTATCGGCTTAGCCGATTCATCCTATTGCATGGCTGAACGAAGTTTTACTACTTTAAAAGAGAAAATACTTTAAAAGTAGCTTTTCACACACGAGATTTAGGAATGAATGAGTTGCTTATATTTAAAGATTAAAGTATGCAGTAAATATTCGACTTGAAAAATCCGAATAAAATCCCACGCAATAAAAATGTTGAGAAAAATTCAACGCTATCGATTATTTTCTCCCATCTTATTGACCTGGATGAACAATTTTATAAACTTGAGATAACGATGGTCGAAGGGAGAGAGAGAGAGAGGGAGAGGGAGGGAGGGGAGAGAATAATCCTAAGTAATAAAAATGAGCGCATATTGCCAGCTGCAAGTATTGACGTTACCGAGTTTTCCCATGAGAAATTTCTCGGCGACGCAACAGAGAAAAGAAATCGAGTAGCAATATTCTATTTAGAGACATCTGTTTGTACGTATACCTAGCTATCTACATACGTGCATACGTCACAGGCTAAGATGCTATACAGAGTGTTCCGTAACGAATTCGGCTTTATATTTAATAAAAGATTCTCTGATCAATTTGTAATTGATTTTTCTTTCCTCGAAAATATTATGAGACATTTGTCATTATAAATTTTGAGTTAAAATCCTATTAAAGTTCATTTGGTATTAATTAAGGAACATATAAAGCCTTTAGCCTTCTAAAATTTATCGCTGTTTTTTTTTTTCTATCTCTTCGAACTATCAAATGTTTTAACATTTTCCTCAAGAAAAAGTTGACTCTAAATTGAACAGGGAATTTGTCACCGATATTAAGGTCGCGAATTGTATACGCGACATCCTGTATACGAGGCAACTTTTCCGATAAGTGGGTTATTGGGACGAGCAAAGTGCAATACTCTCAGAGGAAGAAAGATAGACAGAAGGAAAGATCTTCGAGAGCGCATGGAAGGATCCGCTGACGTTCAAGGCGTCATATAAGATAACCGTAGTAACCCATTATCTGTCCACCACTGTGTGCGCTTCTATTATTCCGGTTATCTGCTTCCTCGTTCTCTTACGTAACGCGTATTCTTTGTGTGAATAAAATTCAATATTTCTATCCTATCTGTGGGGCATAGATATGGGGACTGCCCTTGGATAAAGATGGGAAGTGTTACATAATATCCATATTTTAAAATATCCTTATTACTTATGATTGTATATATTATTTATAATGCTATAGCTCATATAATATCTATTACACATTAATTATTAAAATTATTAATAAATTTGAATTATTTAAACGTGTGCGATATTTCGTTAAACAAAATTTACTTTAAATTTTGCAGTTTTATAACACACGATATTCTTATTTTAAAATTCTTAACAAAAATAGATTGTTTAAAACCCGCTTTAGACAATCTATAATTCGCGGCAAAATTCAAGGCAGAACTTTACTTATAATTTCATGTGCTACATATTTCAGAATGTATATGTCCTGATATAAATTTTGTATGAGTGCTTATTTTACTTCTTTAGATGTGTGTGTATTTTCTGTTACACAACACGAATAAAATTAGAAAAATAACTCTATTCCGTATTCTATCGTGAATTATAGATCGTCCAAATAAATAAGCTTATTGACGAAATAGTATTAAAAATTTGTAACTCTGAGTAAGATGTGATATTTGTACTCACATTTTTCCAATTTTCTCGACATACATATTGGCCACTGCAGTCAGTTTATTCATGTCATCTATAATGAAATACCAATAACGTTTATTCTTATATGAAAATCCAACAATTGAACAAAGAAGATTTTATTTCTTTATGTTTTTTTCACATAAAATTATAAATACAATTCTCTACCCTGAATTTTGTTGAGGATTATGGATCCTTTAAAAAACGGGTTTCTCTTACTGACGAAATATACTATCCAATAATATCCGCAGCTTTGAATAAGATGTGATACATACTCACGTCTTTTCTTAACACACATATTTGCACCACTGAAATAAATGTATTAATGTTCCATCTATAAAAAGATACTAATGATGTTTACGATTAAATTCAACAACCGTCGCGTAAGTAAGATGTCGGATAGTTCTAGGAGTATAACTGAACTATACCTCCATCTATCGTTGATATTACATTAGACCAGATACAGCTGGTAACAAGGCGTAGCAAAATCTTTCATTTATCATCAAGTATTCTGCAGTATCGATCATCGATCTTTCTCCTTCGATATTATATCTCTCCTTGGTTTCTCAACATTACCGACCGGAAGAGGAAGGTGTTTGCCCGTTTCGTGCAATCGTGCGGGATGTTCTTAGCATCGTTGAAAATATTTACATACTACGCGCCGGGAATGTGCGTTGCGATGTACGGGTGCCGATACACGTAGAATCGTGTCGCGCACGTTGAACAATATTTCTCTCTCTTCAGATATACAGAAGGAATTTGCATAAGCGATCAAATTCGGAGCGTGAGATCTATTGCCGTGGAAAGGAGAATACACGACTCTTTGTCGTTCGTCACCGTCTTCGATGTGGTGAACGCTCGTGTTCTCCGGTGACAGAAATATACAAACTTGCCGGAGCGAGTGAGCGAGTAGGTCCTCGGAAGCATAAATGGCACTGCTATTCACCAGCATGTGGGACTCGACGATGTTCCTGAGTACCCTAACCCCAAAATTTTACGTCGCTCTCACCGGCACCTCGTCCCTCATCTCCGGCCTGATCCTCATCTTCGAATGGTGGTACTTCAGGAAATACGGCACCTCGTTTATCGAACAGGTATCCCTGAACCATATCTCGCCATGGATCGGCGGCGGTGACAGCGCTAATGACAGCAATAGCTCGAGTCTGAACGGCTCCGGCGGATCCTCGAATCAGCAGAATGTGCCGGAGTGCAAAGTCTGGCGCAATCCGATAAATTTATTCAGGGGTGCGGAATATCAGAGATTTTATTGGGCCACCAACAAGGAACCCCTTACGTACTACGATATGAATCTGTCTGCTCAGGATCATCAGACCTTCTTCACTTGCGAGGGTGATACAGGTTAAGATTCTGGATTCGCTTTTATTCAGTATGTATGTGTATTATGTGAGAAATTCAAATATTTGTACTAAGTTGGTAAACTGGAAATGCCTTGTCAAATAGCAAGATAAATCTTGTTTTTCTTTTTCTTTCTCAAAATATCAAGTTTAGCTAATTAATTTTTCTCTTACAGGTAAAACAGAGTATGAAATTATGCAAACAGCTTGGAGAGAACGCAATCCAGTTGTCAGAATACAAGCAGCGCATAGTGCTCTTGATCGTAATCCCGATTGTGCACCAGCTTACATTCTTCTTGCGGAGGAGGAGGCTACTACCATTGTAGAGGCGGAGAAGATTCTGAAGCAAGCTCTAAAAGTGGCCGAAAACAATTATAGAAAATCGCAAAATACCCAGCACCAAGGCTCCATAGCCGAAGCAATGCACAGGAGAGATACAAACGTATTGATCTACATCAAAAGAAGATTAGCGATGTGCGCGCGAAAGTTGGGAAAGCTGAAGGAGGCAGTGAAAATGTTTCGCGACCTCACGAAGGAGGTGCCACCCATCATGAATGTATTGAATATTCATGAAAATTTGATCGAGACTCTACTGGAGATGCAAGCGTACGCGGACGTGCAGGCCGTGCTGGCCAAGTACGACGACATCAGTCTGCCGAAATCAGCGACCATCTGTTATACAGCGGCGTTGTTGAAGGCACGGCTGGTGGCGGACAAGTTTTCGCCCGACATCGCCAGCAAACGTGGCTTGACCACCGCCGAGATGTCGGCGGTGGAAGCGATTCATCGGGCCGTGGAATTCAATCCTCATGTACCTAAGTATCTCTTGGAAATGAAGCCGCTCATCCTCCCACCTGAACACGTGCTGAAGCGTGGTGATTCCGAGGCGATTGCATACTCGTTCTTCCATTTAGCGCACTGGAAGCAGATAGAAGGCGCTTTGAATCTGCTTCATTGCACATGGGAGGGCACGTTTAGGATGTTGCCATATCCGCTCGAGCGTGGACATCTGTTCTATCCGTATCCCACATGTACCGAATGTGCCGACCGGGAACTCCTGCCGTCGTTTCACGATGTCAGCGTCTACCCGAAGAAGGAGCTCCCCTTTTTCATCCTCTTCACCGCCGGTCTGTGCTCGTTCACCGCACTGTTAGCCTTGCTGACCCATCAATACCCGGACACTATGGGCGTAGTTGCCCGTTCCATGCTCGCCTGGTTCTCTCATCCATTTTATTACATTCTCGACAAACTGGAAACTATATTGCCCTCTAATTTATTGCAGCAGCTCTCTAGAATATAATAAGGCTGTGTTTCCATATGATCTCCATTAAATTAAGATTTATTGTGATATTCGCGATATACTTATTGCTTCATTTCTTCTATCTCTTCGTAGTCGCCCCCATCAGGTACGTATATAAATAAACAAATGTGTACAAGCTCCTGTTTGCATTTTTCTCATGACTGATATCATAATATCTTGTAGCGACGATTGTACATCTAGTACCGTAAGTTCATCGAAAAGTGAATGTAAAAGTAAAAAAGAATTAGACATTTTTTTCTCGATAGCTCATCAATCACACACACACACACACTAACATTATATCAGTACTGATACCCGACGATACAAATTTGTGTGAAACAATAACTGGGTGCTAAATAAACTCTTTTTGTTTTATCGCATTCGTATTTATTCAATAATTGATATTATTAATAGCTCGTAATGAGGTGAAAGATCAAGGCAAATCAGAGATCTTGACGTTTCACGTGTCAACAGAACAGAAAGTTCGGGTGTGTTCAGTTGATCGGGAATAAGAGGAATTGACTTTTCCTCGTGTATATTCCTCCGCAATCATTCTTATACAGTAACAATGAGAACGTTAAAATCTCTCACATTAATCACACGTATAATATACAATTTTTATGCGAAACCGCTGAAACCGAAAATAAGAGACAATTGATGCGTCGAAGAAAATCGACGGATTAAATTCACATTCTCTCGATCGTTCTACAACCATATATCTGATTTCTGGTCTGCCTATCTGTCATGTGAAACGGTTATGATAGAAGAAGAAAAGATAGAGAAAGATATATAAGACACTTGGAAGTCAGAGAGCCCAGGTCTCTCCGGTACTCCGGGCTGGCTCCAGCAACTTTGATTTTGCTTCATATTCATCCTCGATTAGATTCTTAAACAATATAGCATAATAAGGTGATAAAATTTGTCATTTTATGTACAATATTTCTTTAGAGTTTATATATCTATATAATTTACTTTTTTTTTAACGGACATATACGTAAAACGTTATGCGAAGAATTATGATTAAATAATATTATCCTCCATACATACAGCTACGACACTATTCGCAGCCACGTCTATGGAGGGGGAGCGGGAAGAAAATAAATGTTTACGTAATATAAGAACATGTAAAAACTTTCAAATGTGATCCTTAAGATTCGCTAGTATATAATGCTTAGTCCTTAATTCTTTATCGCGTACAATTAGATATATTTACCGAAGAGTACTAATCTACGAAGTAGGAAATATTTTGAGTATTCACCTCCCGCTAATATCCAAGCCTATATTTTGTACGTAACTCTCTCGCGTACCCGCCAGAATTGTGATAAAATCTTCGTAAATGGAAATTTTTTCCGTTTCTCCGTACTGGAAGTAGATTCTACTTTTTTATTGCCGCGAATTATCTATAAAGTCCTCGCAATGTTCCTCTGCTTTCTTTTTCTTTTGTTATATATACAAATTACAAATTGTCCTTTTCTCAATCGATCAACTTCACGCTAAGTTGCCACGTTGACACGCCACTTCACTGTGTATCTAGATTTGATCGTCTTCACTATTTCTCTACAGTGTAGAGTCTACACAAATAAGGCACCTTTAACAAATTACGCACTTTATATAAGTTACACTCGATATAGCAGTTCAGTCAACGACACCACGTCTGCACTGCGATGGCTAATTCGTAATGTACAATCGAGGCATACGTAAACAACAGCAGTCTTAATGTATCGAACAAAAAACATTATATATATATATATAATGGATATATATATATAGTAGATATATATAATCAACTGGGTACCAAAATTCTCATAGAGATTATTCCTTCTTTCATTTTACCTAATTCAAACGACGATAAATATTTTTAACTTTCAACAAATCGCTCACATTACTCGCTAAACCAATTTAAGTTCTCTTAAAATATTTATATATATTCCATTACTTTAATCGAGATTTTTTAATTTATCAAATGTAGAGATCGATTCGAATTTTGCTAAAAATATTTCATATCGTTTCTACTCGCCACGAAAGTAAGGAATAATGTAAAATTCGAAGAATAATGATCTATCCGAATTTTCTATATGTCTAGCCTCATCGAGGCTATCGATATATTCACGAGGAAAGCGATTTTTCCATTCTAAGCGTCATTTGTGCTTGTGGAATGCTAGAAAACAGCTGTGCCCAATCAAAATTAGCTCACATGCCTAAAAAGAATGTCTTGTCTTTTTCTGCATCGGTTCGTGTAACCGTTGTATTCACCGAAATTATTCTTTATTTGCATATTGAAATTGATAGAAGCTATCTTTCACAGTATAACACAATTTAAGCAAACGCTTTTATCAAATAACTGCGGAGATATCTATAACGCGAATTAAAATAAACAGCAATGTATAATTAATTTATCTTTATCTGTTATCACGCGTTATTATAATACAAAACAGATTTCACGATGCTGCAGACTGACTTGAGAGTACACTTATAGGTCGGTATGCTCATTGGCGATTGATCGACCCCGCAATTAAGTGTGTGAAAATTGTGTGGAAGAGTGCGACACCACGTTGATGTCAAGATTAATGTCTTTTTTCACACACACACACACACTTAACGTAATCTTACGAAAAAGTTTCAGTCAGAACGTGATAGACAGAGAGGATTATTAATCTTGATATTAAAGAGTGCCATTTGCGAAATATTGATATCGATCATAGAGTTTAGTGGACCACGAATGAATGCTGCCTTCGACCAAATCCTCAACATGCCGACGCAATTGATCTTCTGTTAGCGTGAGGTGGAATCTATTCTTGAGACCTTGAACAGTCGCCGCCCCACCACTACGAAAGCACGGAAGTTGAGAACCTGCGAAAAAGATCGATACAACCCATTCAAATATGCGGATTTGAAGGTGCACGCAAACACGAACATATGCAGAATTAGTACTACTTACCCGATAACATGATCTCAACAAGGTTGACTATTTTCTCCATGTGCTTCCGTGCCGCGATTAAACCTTGAAGAATCAGACTCTTAAATTCTTCGAAAAACTTGGATTGATTGCCGCCCATCACTTCGACGAATTCCGGTGTCAATTTAAACGGACTGGTCTCAAAACCGAGATTTCTTGGCGAAGTCGAGAGAATGAAACCGAAATCTATGTGGATTAGATGACCGTCGCTATGCAACAGAATATTGCCGTTGTGACGGTCTTTCACTTGAATAAGATAGCTGACCAGGCAGTACGCAGCGCAACTCTGAATGAAGTTTTTCTGCGCCATGCGGAACGTCTCTGAGGTAGAAGGGCCGAACTCTCGTTCGAAGTATTGGAAAAGCGTTAATTGGCACTGCTTCTTCACTTGATGGAGCGAGACGGTGTTTAGGATCGGTTCAATCAGACCACTGTCGTTGGACAAACATAATATTCTGCAAAACAAAATAAAATCATTATTTAAGAGAAAAATTATATTTCGCATCAAAATTTATATTTCGATAAAAAATTTTCAATAATAAGTCATCGCACTTACTTGTATGGTCGCACCCAAAGCGGCACTTGTTCGTCCTGCCAAATCTTTTGCAACATCGAAAGTAATTGCGAGGCGAGAAGTTCCTGCCTGAGATCATCGCCACATTTCACGATCACGGCGAGTAATCTCCAAGATGCCAGGTGCCCATACGGACTGGAAGTTCTTATGCGTCGTTGCTTTTGCTCCCACGGCTCCTTAAGGACCGCCGCCGATGGATCCTCGGGATCGTGGTTAAAAGTCGCGCTGGGCGTAGCTGCCATCTCGCTCAATCTTCTCTTAATGTCGCCCGGTACGAAGATTGGTTCTCTGCTGTCAGACGATTCTTGACTCAATTGCGATATGGTATCTCGATCTTTTGGCTTACGAAGCTGTAAATACTGCACAGAAACGAATGGAAAAAGTTAGAATAGAAAGCAGAACAAAAAAAAAAAAAAAAAAAAAAAAAAAAAAAAAAAAAAAAAAAATAAAAATTGTTTAAAAAAAAAAAAAAAAAAAAAAAAAAAAAAAAAAAAAAAAAAAAAAAAAAAAAAAAAAAAAAAAAAAAAAAAAAAAAAAAAAAAAAAAAAAAAAAAAAAAAAAAAAAAAAAAAAAAAAAAAAAAAAAAAAAAAAAAAAAAAAAAAAAAAAAAAAATATATATATAATTGGTTGCTTTCAATACGAATATGTACTCACCTGCTGCGTAATCTCGTCATCCTCCTGACTCCAACAATCGTTAGGATCATCATCGGGGAAATTAAATGTCACGTCTGTATTTCTAACGGCGTAAGGCGAGATATTTTTTACAGGTGTCTGTCGCACCGCTAAATTTTGCTGACTATCGGAAGTGGATATGTTGGATTGCTCGCCGCCCGTTAAATTCTCCTCAGACTTGGTATGCCTCAATGAACTACCCATTATTTTTGTCGGCACAGGCGATGTATATAAATCCTCCACTTCTAATACCTCCACATATATTATATAGGGTGCCTGTGCAATAATATCATCATGAAAATCGATATTCAAATTCTGCAAAGGATATGATATACAGCGAAATGTCCGTACCTTGTCCTTGCTGTTAAGAACTGCAGCATACTGTGGTGGAACTCGCACAATATGATGGGGTATCATACTGTGCAGAGGCAGCCACACCCTTGCAGGGAGATTCAAATTAAGCGTGTTGAGCTCTGCTACTAATTGAACAGTTTTACTTTCCTTTGTTGGGATAGTCCCGAGCAATTTACCAATTGATATTAACGCTTGAATAAATTCGAATTCTGGTGCGAGTCGAGGTGCCTGTATAAGGAATATAAATTTTATATTGTTGCAACGCTTCAAGTAAAACATGTATTGTCTTGTACAAAGTAATAACTCACATTGCAGAAACAATCTGTTTTTTGGCCTCGCAAATCGTTCACCACACCTTGGCAGGAATAGAAGCAGGTACAACCATTGTCAAACGCTCGACCAGAGCTCAGGTCCCCAAGACTTACTTTATTTATTATACCTTTTAAGAAAAATACGCGATATAAAAGATTGAATAATCTCATTAAAACGCTCTCATACGAACATTATATAATACGTAATTTATTATATTTATATATGTATTTATTTGGATAATTACCGGAATTACTACGGCGTATAGTCTGGAACAATCCAGTAGCGTCGGACTGAGATCTTTGGTGGGTTTTCTTATTCGGCGACGTAAGGTTCTGCGCCGAGGGCAATGGTGATGGTGCAGGAACTTGCAATCCACGCTGCTTTCGACTCTCATTTCCCTTTGGCCTGAAATGTTACACGCTTAGCAATAAATCTTTGTTCTAAACACGTATGATCTGCCAAAAATCGTTTGTTATCTCCGTTGCTCCCTAAATCTGTTTATTAATCTTACCTGAGTTCATCTGACAAAATAAGATTTTTCAATTTGGTCCCATGAGACTTCTTCTTTGATGCTAAATGAGCATCGGAACTGTACGCATCAAGCAGCCAGGCACATTTTAACGAGAAATCTGCCGATTGTCTACATCTGCAATTGATTCGTTTAGTTTTAATCCATCTAAATTTTATCGCGACTTGTAAGACGCGCAATCAAATAATCTTCTAATGCGTCAGTATCTCCTATATTTACCTATGGACAAGATATGGATAAAGGACTTCTGTTATATCGTGAAGTTGTATATACATCACAACTAACTGCGGTAAGTAAAAGTCCACATCGTTATCCGGAAAACTGAACATCTTGTTACCTATAATACGTTACAGGTCATATTTAAAAATCAATCAAATCAGTCAAATATATAAGATGCATTTACTAGAAAATAGTCATTTTGTAATATTTTTATCTCGATATAGAATTTAGAAGCTCATGTATAATGAAAATAACAAATGTTATTGTTTATCTTGTAATAATTATTAGTTTATGAAAAATAAACGTGAGATACGATTAACAAACTTGCTGAAATTAATTCTCTTTAATATATATTATACCTAGATAACTCTGAACGCCGGGTTCTTTCGAATTGAACAGATAGGAAATAGCCATGGACATGTCGAATATTTGACTTTCAAAGAGTCGCAGCAGACAGCCTTCTGACGGTTTCGGTTGTTTCGTCTCTTGTTGCTGTCGACGGATAACATCTGGTTGCTTCTTCACCGTCTCGGTTTCCTGTTGCTGTGTCGCAGTCGTACCGCAGCAAAGAGTCATGGCCGCTCCGGCCAACTCATTCTGGCTCGTATTGGCCACGGACGGCGGTGATGACGCCACTTGCGTTATAGCGCCTTGGTAGATTTCGGCGCGTTCCTGATGCTGATAATCGTCACCACACGTACGTTCTCGCACGTTCGCGTTAGTTATTCGCAGTTCTTGCGAGCAAAGTTCACCAACAACGTTCGTGTCGTTGTACGATCGCGGACAATTACGATCATTGGTCTCATCATTGGGAGATACGGGAGACGTAGGACTATCACTGAGACGCGTGGACAGTTCCACGGGTGACACTGGCACCGACATCGACACCGACACCATACCGGCACCGTTCTCCATACCGTCCACCACATCAATTGAATACACCGAGTCCCCTGGTTGTGATACGGATGAATCGAGGCTCTCGCGGCTGTGCAAATGATCTACGCTGGATTCTCGGGTGGCGGGCGCATTTGTGGCGTCGCTCGAGCCGCTATCGGAGCCGCAAAGGATGCCGGAATCGTCAGAACCGAGACTGGCCAAATCCTCGCGTTCTCGCGCGGTGCGAGCGCTTTTCCCGCATGGTCCCGACGACGATGACGACGATGACGATACCGTTATCGTCTTAGAGACTGATGAAGGGGCAGGATTCTCGCATTCCGGGCTCGGTGTCACGTCCACCTCTGGAATCCGTTGCAAAGCGGAATCCAGACTTCGGTTCCTGTGATGATGCGTCAACGTCGTTGCGGCCGCCTGAGGCACCGGCGGTAGTAGGATACCCATTGATCTAGGAATCGATAATTTTATAGTTAATAAGTATTCTCTCGATTAATTTTTTCAATTAATTAAAAATTTTATAGGCTATTTTAGAGTTGCACATACTCTCGATTTTTTAATATTTGAAGAAAATGTATAGAAAGAGAGAGAGAGAGAGAGAGAGAGAGAGAGAAATATGTATATAAAATGTTATTTTAACTATTTTACAGAAAAATACGCTGTAGATAATAGTCTTTATAATTAGATATACAATGTATATATTTACGTATATTTACTCGATCTGCTATCCGTATAATCTAGTATTCTATCTTTTTAGTATGCGTTTAAAATATTTAATATCACTCATGCATTTGTGTCTTTATCGTGCATTGTTTATTGCTGTTATTATGTTTCTTATCTTCATGTAGAGTAAGAAATCTATTCCGTATGAATCTTTTAATTTCAATCAAATTATGTGTGACGTATGTATTTCGACCGAAGGAAATTGTATGCATGCAATGTTGGCCGGCTCTAATTGGCGGCTGCAAAAGCATCAAGAAAATAGATAGGATAGGCCGCGTGCGGTTGCGATTATTAATATTGATGACATCTCCATCGCCGTTATCGTCGTCGCGAACAGACAATTTAAATACCTCATATATTCCTCAATTTATATACGACATAACTTCTACACATATTTTCTCGTCAATCTAGACGTCGAAGACGATCGCGTCGATCGCATAATCGCGGTATACATAATACGACTGCTTATTCAACAAGTGCCAGGATGTATAGACGCGCGCGCCAGACGCGTCACGACTCGCAAATAGCTCGCGCGCATAGCTCGCAAAGTGGCTCGGAAATATTCGGCAAATGGCCTTACGAGACACACGTCCGCGATATAAACAGATATGACGAAATCAAAATATATACCTGAAGTCCAAACTGTGATTTCGTTGATGCGTGGTCAGTCTGCTACGTGGACTGATCGACGGATTCGGCCGACCGTGCACGAGAGGAACATTACAGCTGGCCAGCTTGTGCCGTTTGATGTGTGTCACGCTTTCCTGGCGCGTAGGTCCACCAGTCGGCGTTACTGCCACTACTTCGCTCATATTAGAGTCGAGTACGAGCACCGGCTCGGCTAACAGTCATCTGCTGGCCATGCTGGGGCTTCACCTGTAAAACGTAAACACGTAAATCAGCGTGCCGTCTCCAATTTCTCGCGGAAGAACGCATATAATTCAAATACGAAAACGTACGTGACGTTTTTATATTTAGAGCTCGGGAAAGATAGAAAAAAGAATCTTGTTACATGCATATGTATGATTATATGCATATTTGCATGTAACATATTTACCGCATCTCAATAATCATATCGCGATAAAGTGGAAAAAATGAGTTTTATTGTATGTGTGTGTGTGTATAATTAATTATATGATACACACACACACACACACACCGTTTCGTAGCGGTAGTATATATAATACAATAGATAACATAACGAACTTGACAGATTAATTATATGATACACACACACACACACACACACACCGTTTCGTAGCGGTAGTATATATAATACAATAGATAACATAACGAACTTGACACTCTTCGATTATGATTTTTAAAATAACATCTTGATAATCATATCGCGATAAATTGATCGACGGCATAGAAACAGTCGTATCGTATCAAAAGGAAAAATCCTAATCAATAATAGACATAGCCTCGAATGTCACATGGCATATGCGAATGCGAGGAAAGTCAACAGCTCGCGCGACAAAACTACGGAGTTGGTTGCACGAAAAGCTACGCGAGCACAGCGAGACGAGATACACTTCCGGTATTCTCATTATTTTTGGGAGCGTAGGACGAGAACGATGAATGATATCATTTTCCGCATGCAATCTCGACTACTCGTGGCACGAACAAAACTACGTATATACGACTCGATGTAATGTCAACGACAACCGCTGACACAAGAATACGCGTCCGTCGTCGTCGTTATCAAACGATGTGTCAAGTGCGATAACGGAATCAGTATCTCCTATCGAAGAGAGTGTGCCATAGCTTTAATTAACATACACAACAGAAGACACACTCTCACAGCTCTGCGAAATTAATCGGTTATATAATGAGATGCCGCGCGCGGAAAGAACGCGAGTGCACTTCTCGACTGTTTATGCTGCGAAACCGAGCGACCGGAAATCGTGCATCTGTCAGGAAGGTCGATCGCGTCCCAGATGATATGCGATTGGAATTTCCTTTCGAGCAGTAATTCACAAAGCGACGTAAATTTATCGTGCATCTTTCCTGTTGCAGAACCCCTTCCCGTCATAAAAAACTTCAAGTTAACTAGATTTTTTTTTTTTTTTTTTCGCATTGTCTTAAAATCAGATTGTTGCAAAATTTATAGTTACGTACATATAATATATCTAGATGATTTTTCTTCTATTTAGCAATTGTTAAAATTAACATGACATCATATCCAAACATTAATCGTGAAAATGCACGCGTACGCATTTAAGGCAACACAATCGAAAGAAATGTTAAAGTTGACAAAAGGTCACCGGATTCGTTGAATGTCCACGTTGACGGCAATGCGAATGGAAAAAGTTACGATGCCGCAATACATAGACGTTTAGAAAGTACGGCTTTTTATCAATTCGAACACTTTCTAGGATCTCTTCCTGGCGCGGTTAAAGCGGGCTCCACATTCTACGCAGTTATCCTGCGGATAAACGGGAGCACAAAAAAAAAAAGAAAAATGTTATACTCCTGAGTTACATGAAAATTACGTGGAAAACAATTGCTTTCTTCATAAGAAATATATAAATTGCTTCGATAAATTTCATCCTACGTGGGCGTGAACTTTTATGCATCCAACGTAAACAAATTACACTTATTTCATGACGTTACATTAAAAAGTTTCGATCAATGCTTTTTCTCGATCATTAATTTCAATAATCAATTTAATTTTTTCAGAAATTGTGCGTAAAACTTGCAAAAACGTTCGGACTCACAATCAGTGATAAATTTCATTTGCCTGTAAATCTATTACCAGTGAGACTCACGGTAATATATTATAATAAAAGCGACAGTTTATTATTTTAATACTTTTTAATAATAAACTGTCGCTTTTAAATTATCGTTATAATTGTACAAACATATTGTCAATGAAATCAATCGTCTGTCGATCATCTACTACTTCATCGAAGAATTCGACCGTGAAATTTTCGTTAGCGAATAATCTTTTCTTTATTTTGTGCGTTAAAACGAATGAATATGAAATAACTTCCACGTGACACATAATAAAACGTAGTATTTTAAAGATCGCGGCGCGGGTGTTACGGTGCGGAACCGAGGTTTCTATCTCGACATACGGATCGGTTGCGCGTTGCAAAATTCTGCCATACAGTCGGTCGACTCGAAACTCACGACGCGCATGGAACCATATGCTTTCACCGATCTGCTTCGGTGCCGGCGCGTACTCGATATTACGAGCGTATTCCCAGTTCCAAAATTGAGACTTATACAAATTATATCGACACTCGTCTCTCCTGCATTTATTTATTTATAAATTAAACGAGACTTTCGTAATCATGCTAAAAGCGTCGAACATGTAACAATCACAAAAAAGAAGAGAAGAGAAAAAGCGTGGAATGAAAAATAAAATAATACCTATAAAATTTATATAGATAAATCATATCTCAATATGCACACAAAGTGTATATATTTTTCAGCATTCAGCTTCTCCATATTTGTGCCGGCTCGTATCGGTTTACTAGCGATATCGAATATCGACACACATGTCGAATATAAAAACAAATCCGCCAATTCGCAATCATTAAATATTATATTACATATATATTATATTGATATATATTGATAATTTTTCATAGAGATAATATCGAAAAAGAAAGGAGGGTCAATAAGGGCGTTTTTGGCCCTCAGGATTTTCAAAAAACAATTTTTTTTGTATTGTATGATTATTAGGAATATCAAAAATAACCATTAGGTGAGAAAAAAACTTGATCCATAAAGCCAAAATTAATTATTAGTCTAGGTAATATCATGGTACCCTCCTAAGCCCTTTTCATGACTAATAAATGAACTAATAAAATATTTTCGCTCATTATACTGCTCTGCCATCATATTAACGTCATTTTAGACTGCAATATGTATCGTCTCCCCCAAGGTGAAGGTGAATACAGCTCATAGTAAAAAAAAAAATAATTTTTTATTATTCCTGATATATGGGTGCCCATAGCAAATAGATGATCACTATTAGTTGCCTATAGGCTTAAGCCTCTACATTGCGTCAAGATTGTGATCGTTGTAGTTTTAATATCATTTTTATTTTTTTATTATTATTTTATTTCTTTTTTCATTTTGCTTTTTAAAAAAGCAAATATAATAAAGCAAAAATATTTTATTAATTTATTCATTAGTCGTGAAAAGGGTTTAGGTACCATAATAGTATACCTAGACTAATAATTAATTTTAGTTTTATGGATCGATATTTTTTTCTCATCTCATGGTTATTTTTGACATTTTTAATGATCCTACAAAATAAAAAAAAAAATAAAAAAAAATTGTTTGAAAATCCTGTGGGCGCCAAAAAACGCCCTTATTGATGATCCTCCTCCTTTTTAACGTGTCGCAATCGAATCAATTTCTTTGATCACGATACGGTATTTATCGATATAGTTTGATATAGTTAATGTTTTTTTTATGAATGATCAATACCGTGTGCTGACAACATCTAAATAAAAGAATGTATCGATACGCTTCATTTTTTATTTAATGACTAATTCCTGTCTGAACTATCATCGAGGCGAACGTGAATGCGGGCCGTTATACGTGAATTCCGTCGATGATCTAATAATCGGCGTTAGTGATCGAACTTGACCGGGCTTTGATGGACTTTTAAGAGCGTTGATTATGCGTGCGTCTTCACGCGCGTAGGCGTGAAACTCGCGCTAGAAAGCTGAACGCGCATCGTGGTGAGTAAAGCCTGAGCGACACGAGGATTTTCCTTTGCGACTAAAAAGCTCCTACGAAACTTTTCGCGATATTACAAAGAACGCGTTCACGAAGAGAACATTTATACCGGTATCGCGTGGTCTTTCAAACAATGCTCTACATGCGGTTCGCATAAAGTAAACTGCCATATAAATGTCAGATAAATGTTGAATAAATTAAAAAATTTATATGCATAAATTAAAGCGGCGACTGAAAAAAGGACTCGATTGGAATATCTCAAAATTACGAAATTCTGAACTTTCTCTTTTAAGATGCAGATGCAACGGTTTGCCTGATTTAATTCCCAATTTTCAATATTCTTGTTTGTGAAATAAAAAATATAGAAATTGTCGATTAAACATCTATATGACATGCCTGATTTAACTCTTTTAGTACAAGATTTTTTTAAGCAAGACGTGTCTCGCGATTTCGGTCTCCTGTGACATTTTTGACGGCCTTCATGAAACTTGAACGTCGACATCGTAAGACCCAAGCGAAAGTTTTCTGCGAACGTCGAATCTTGAATGTGTATCGATGCGGTTAGCACGGAGTGTTCCCGCATTTCCGATATGGTAAACATCAAAGTCCAGCGTCCGCGTCGTTGAGCAACTACAAATTAGCCATGCCATTTGACATTCTACATTCATCGTGCGCGTGACACTATCATATCCGAAACATGCCATCGTAAAGAATGTTGTACTTATCAAGTAAAGCTAATCATCTGAATGTAAGTATCAGGAACAAACGAATCGCAGTGTCGGCATTGATTGACTTAGGTTATCAGTTATAACCGGGTTTTGAGAACGACATAATCTCGATAAGTTGGAAGTTTTTCGACGCTAGACAACCAGAAGATATCAATATTGTCGCGATTATATACGATTAACAATAAACATAAAAATCATTATTTCCAGTAAGAACATTTGAACTCGAGTTACACCAAGGAATTGAAATGACGTAATAATTTTGACAATTTAACAAATCATCACCGATACACACAAACACTGAGAAATCATTTTCTACAGCATCAGAATAGTTTGCAATCTAAAATCCGACGAGTTAACGAGTGGCAATCGTCGCGTGCTCTTTTCTCGCTACGCAGAATCCGCGACGGCGATCTTTCGCGATTTCGATCTATGTATGCTGTACCGCCTCTCCGTCTCGCCGCGCCGCGCGAGCGTCTCCTGGCACCGCCGCCACCGCGTCGACACGCCGCTCCGCGCCGTTCGCCTCTCTTCGTGCGTTCGCTCGCACGCTCGTACTCTCGCTCGCTCACGCAGCGAGATGGGTGTGCCGTGCCGTATGCGCGAGAGTGAACTTCCTACGTGTCGACCGCATGTTGACACAATACTGGAAAAATCCCTCTATGCACACCGCCGGCCGTTGTCGCATCGTTCTTCGACGAAACAATCAATCGCTGCGACGTAAATGTCAACAACGTCAACGTCAATCAACGGCACTCACCTCGCGCTCAGAATCCGAGATCTCGGCCACGAGTTGTACGGTGCTACGACGACATGCCTCGCACGTTTCGCTCGTTCGATCTTCTGGTCGTCCTAGGCGCGTCGAATTTTCAAGCGACGACGCGCGGAAATATCGCGCGGCCGGGGATGAAGGGCGCGAGTTGGGGAGAGAGAGAGAGAGAGAGACGGATGAAGAGCGACGCGTATATGTGCCTGCGTCCCGCGTCACTATATTCTCTACGCGAGTACGGGTGCACCGAGAGTATGGGTCCCGCCTGCTCGCTCAATCGCAATGGCAGCGACCGCGGCAGGGTTCCCACAGGCTTTTGTCACACACGCACGCTCCTATCGTTTCTCGCTGCCGCCGGCTACGCCCAACAACGCGCGTCGATCGCGACTCCGTCGTCGCGGACGTGATGCGCGCGATGCATCGTTAGGCGATGAGTGGACGGACGACGAGAACGAGGATGATGCACTATCGTCGCGACTGACACTCGACGTTACGCGAACGGGCTTAACACGTATTCTCGCGCGAGCGCACGTAACTGCTTCCTCGACGTATCAATGCTTGCTTGAAGCGACGGCTACGACAACGGCTGCTCGCCAGGCCCGACGTTGTTGTTTGTCGCACGACACATTGAACACTGACTCGGCGGCGCACTGCTACCAACAGACCAACACCAATGCGGCGGACACGAACTCTGGGATACCTAGAAGCGCGGCTGCCATTGCAGGAACGCACGAGTAGATCGGCGGGCCACGTGCGTGGCCAACGTCTGTGCGTATAATCTGACAGCGCCTTCTCGCGGGCTAATTTTTTTAATCGCAAATTTTTTGACACAATTCTTCGTCGATTTACGCTCGACTGGAAATGTGTTCGAATCTGAATTTGGACTTTGCATTCGCAAAACTCATTATTTACGAATGTAAAAGAAATTAAACGTCACGCATAAGATTTATTATGATCAAGAAGATAATTCAATCAACTTATTAATGGACTTTTGAGAAAATTAATTTCAAAACTATTTTCCGATATACTTTAAAATTAAATTCTGAAAATAAGAGATAATATATTAGATATATAATATGTGCGTGAGAATTTTGGAATTAGTTCATGCGTAAATCTATGTGTAAAGTCCAAGTGATTCATTAGCTTCCGTCTTTAAATAATTCGCTGATAACGATATATATTCTCATTTCGATTAGGATGAAACACTTGATCCAACTTGACTACTGCATATATGCATCTAACACTTATATGTACGTTGCTTTATTAGATAAACATGTGGTTACAAAAATAATTTTCCCATTCGAATGGAAATTAACACAAAAACCCGGATATAAAATCCTTTTTTTTTTTTCCAAAAATTCGATATTCTAATAGTTGATATTTATATCACTTACTTATTGCATTCAATATCACACTCCACCCGGATATAAAAAAAAAAAAATGATTATGTTTAAAGAAAGAAATGCACATGTAACGATTCTATTGACAGTTTAAATCACTCTTAAATAGCAATAATGGGCGATTTTATCGTCTTCTCACTATACAAGGGGCGTACATAATTCTCCACCAGCGACGGCTATTATATCATAGCGTTAGCAATATTCATTGGCGTATTGACAGCGTTTCATCTCATTGTCACTTTACTCCGGCATTGTTCGACGTTATGGCAATGACGGTGTTGAGATGTAAGCCGACGCGTTATCAACTGAACGGAATGACAGTATATTGAGATAAGAAAATCTCTCGTCGAGTAATCATATATCTTACGGGATAGTCTTGGCTTAATTAGCACTCATCTTTACGAGGAAAATATGACATCATGACGTCGTAAAACGCGAAGAAAGAAACAATAGTCTTTGTAATATATAATGATGATATAATAATAAAATATTATATAACAGAGTTAATAGTAAAAATAATAGTAATATAACAATAAGAATAATAATTACCATAATTCTAAGCATGCTTGTACTAAAATTTAACTGGTTTTATCTCTCGTAAACCTTGAATTCAATAACTTATATCGCTTTCAGAGATAAAACATACGATATGAAATATATATAATATTATTAATATTTTATTAAATATTATTAATGCATGTTAATTATTGAAATTTATGAGTTAAAATCCTCCTGAGGTAACATTAGAGGATTGTAGATAAATACGCGACAACGCGAAATTTTGTTTCTAATCTAATTTTACCTCAGGAGGATTTTAACTCATTCTACACCCTACACGCTCCTAAAGTTTTGACATTTAAATTGGGGACACCCTGTATATTATTTCATGTTTAAAAATGTTTCAAACATTTTCTCTTTTTCTGTTTAACATGAAAACACATTTTACATAATACAAAATGTCACGGAGATCATGTGCTTGAGCTTTGTAATATATAATAATGACGAAAATGCTGAACGTACATAACTTTATAATACATGATAGTTAATCATTGCAGTCAGCATGTGATTATCAAAAGTAACGTCAACATCTGAGCTCACATTTTTTCTCATGTGCACGTTAACTTTTGTGCTCATGATATGTATCATCATAATATGATTACAAGATATACATCATATTTCGATAAATATTAAAATATCATAACGTGATGAAATCTGATCATCAGGCATTGCTATCTGGATATCGATACGAAATATATCAATATGAGATTGGAGACACAAAGTTTGTTTTGGAAATTTTTATTCGTCAGAGAAATTTTTTCTACGTTACGTTAACGATCTTAAATGAAAAATTTTCATGGAATTTCTGGAATTTTTCCGCGATTTATTCTATACTATGGGCGACGATTTGCAGTGCCGCGCCTGAATAACGAACGACCCCGGCAGCGTCGAGGCGTTATTATTTCGCGCTTAGGTTGGCAACGGCACGAGTGGACAGGGGGACGTTCACTCGGGTGGGGAAAGGTCGTGCAGTGGCGAGTACAGCTGCACCTGGCGACGCGCAACCTAACAAACCTAACATAGAAGGCCGGATAAGCCAAGCAGTTTGGAGCATTAGGTGCTCCAAATGCAGCCATGCGTTATCCGTATGCTGCTTTCCTTTCAAACAGCACGGCCTTTTGCTTTCTTCGTGGCCTCTTGCTTGATTCGTATCTCGCACATGTACTCGCACGTAGGCAATCAGAGCAGACAATGCAACTTTCTGCATTCTATAAATTCTCATGTATGATATACATACACGCACATACATATCCGCGAGTTGCGAATATGTGTATATTTTATTAAAATTATTATAAAAATGGACATGTTTTTGTTTCCTTTGTCAGATTACGATAGCCGTAATTTGCATTTTGTCTCCACTGAAAAAATGGACTTTAAATTCGCGCTGCGTCATGCAGCTGTGACATTCGGCGAGCTATGACGCGTGTGCGTCGTCGCCAGATTATGACGTGCGCGTTTGAAACAGTCACGCATACCTCGACGTTCACCGTAAACATTATCGCGCATGATATCACATACTGCACGCAAAATTAATAGCTTTCCGATCGCGAAGGGTTCATGGAACAGCTCGCGCTGATTCATTTACCGCTAATTGGGTTAAAATCGATATATGTATATAATGCTACAGATATAGATAAATGATCTCTATTCGTTGGGAAATAATTTTTAAGAGAATCTCTGTGTCTGATTTTATTTAGTTTATGTAAATTAGCATATCGCGTTGTTTTACTTATATCTTACACACATTTATTTGATATTTGATTTTTCATTATGGATCGTATAGTAATTTTCAACTTTATTCCCATTTTGTGAGGTTTAATCTTTACCGTGTATGAAAATTGAAAGGAATTGAAAGGCACTATTAATTCATGTATTGCTTATCCATTGCTCTCTCAATCATACATTAACTATTCTATTATCTTTGACTTTTTCAAAAGATCATAACCATTTATATAAATACACACATCGCGTATTTACATATTTATGACATATTTCCCAGACAGCACAAAACGTCCTCAGGATCATCCTGAATATGTCCAGGATGGTTCAGGATATTTGTAGGTCTTCTCTACAATTCCTTCAGTACAAATCATTAAATTACAATCCCCTAATTATTTAATATTATTTCTCCTTCATACATTTATTATGCTATTTAGATTGCTAGAGAATGAAAATCATATATTAAGGTTTGTAATCGTATGATATCTGATGAATTAATAATTGTACATTTTCTTTGATCTTTTTAAAGAGCTTGTCCTAGAACAGCAAAAATGCTTTTCATATAATGAAACAAAAATTCTTGCTACTAACATTACTTTATTAAAATGTAATATAGCATCGTTATAGCAATTTCGTCCAGAATTTTAATAACATCACATATGAATTTTCGGAATGGCATGTATCCTAATCAAATACTGGTGTTTTCGCTTGGCAATATAACGACTATGAATCCTGAGATGCGAGTATGGGCAACTTCCTGGATTGTTCCGCTTTCTACCTGTCTACGCGTCAGAGCGACAGGCAATATATTTGAATATCTTGCCATTGATATACATAGTTATACGTCATTGATCAACGCAGCATATAACGATGCCAGAAATAACGAGCTTCCTTTCTGGACGTCCTTCACTTTTGAAACACAGTAAGTTTTGTGTTTTTTTCCTATTGTCTTGTTTTATAATCCTGTACTTTCGCATAAATTTTTCACAATTACTGTAGCCGATAATATGTTATAATCATCATTTCAGTTAGGTTTCCGTGATAACGTATTCAGATAATAGAATGTAACCTATACATTTCAAAGTCTAAATTAAGATATTTAGATTATATATATATATATATATATGTTTAGTCGAAGCAATCTTGTATTTAAAACACCCTTAATCCTTTTTAACATGGTCTAGATATAACATATGATACATAATCTCTATTAACGTTATAGTCTTCATATGCAAGTTTCTCTTTTTGCATTTCACATATCAAATCTGAAAATATCAGAATTTAATATTTTAAAATATATTTTTCACTTTCGATTTCTTTCAGTGTTAAAAAAACATATTTTTTTCTTGTTTTATTTTCATCTTTTCACTAATTTAAGAACTTTCGTTGCAGATAAAAATATAAATAGAAATCGCAGGATGTTAATTGCATGAAGAATTTGACATACGACGACGCTTGCAACTGTTGTAACCGCAATCATGATGGGATTGTCATACCAGACTTGACCCTGCGCCAAGTGCATCGACAAAGTAATGGATCGACGCAAGGGCGGTCTGTGAACTATGAGATACCTCTGGCTTACATCATTCTTGTTAGCTTTTCGAACACAGATTATTCTTACAGAAATGTTCCTTTTCCTGAATAATGTCATGTTCTTTTAAATTAATGAGATAGTCACTATTTTAGTTTTAATATAAATATATCTTTTCTGCCTTATTAAATTATAAAAAATTTTTCTTTTTGGTATGCGGTACTATTTATATACAAAAAATTTGAAAAACAGAGATATTAATATGTCATAAACTCCTCCTTATCTACATATATGTCTCTTTTCTTTTTCTTAAATTAGTTTTTGTTAATTTTTAGTTAGATAAAATATCAAGAAATAATGTAGAGAAATCACGTTTCTACGAATACATTTTTAAAAACCTTAGAAAGTGTAAACATCGTATATATAATTAACCAACTTTCTTGGTTACAAAGTTTAAGAATTTCGACATATCAGAATATATGTATACAAGAGAGAAACTATTTTTATCGCGATACGTCATTGCTCTGACTAAAGCGGAAGGCATAAAAAACGTAACGTATATTAAAATAGAACGAGATCACTCGCTCTGATGTTCTCTCTCTCCATTTTTCCTTCTCCCACTCTCTCAGAGATTATATTGAATTCATTGAAATTTACGCTCGTTAGTGATGAGGCTCGTGAATTGCAGGACATTCCTTCTCAGAGGCGTAATAACGAACCGCGAGACCTTGATCGAAATAACGTAGCGAGTACGGTAAAAAAAAAAAAAAAGAGGAGGGGATAGAAAGAGCAAGAATGCAGAGAAAAGAAAGGATGGAACAAAAGAAATAATTCAAAAGAAAGGAGAAATCATAAAGCTCTCTCACTTTCATGGATAATACTTAGATATATTTAGATATTTCAAGTCTGTTTGTGTGTCGGATGATCGAAGAACCGTGGATTTGTGAGAAAGCTTGTGTGAAAGTATACATATGAATGCGAGTTGCGAGGTATCTAAATTATGCGGGAATACATTCAGCCCGTCTGTTACGCCACTATTCCTTCCCCACTTCCTCCGATTGTTTTCATCGACGACGTCGATGCCACACCGCCGGCTGGACACGCCGACGTAAGAATGAGAGCACGTACGTATGTGTATATATGCATTCGCTTGCACATGAATTAGTGTCGCGCATACCGATGCCGGGAGAGCGGATAACGGGCGGCGGAGACACACACGTGATTCTCGCGCAGCGTGTGTAATATTGTATATACCGTAGTAACGTGACCATCGAGCGTATATATATTGTATATATAATGTCCGCTTTGTTTTTTCACGCACATTCGTCAGCGATTGAATTATTAGTCACGACAAAACAAACACGAGAAGATTCAGAGATGCGTACGGCCGATAAAAGTGTTAAGCTCATCAACAACTCGTCGCGATATCATCACGTATATAATTGTTGATTATTTCGAATGAATTTGAATTTTAAATTTAAATTTAGTCATTGACAATATGAATATAATCATTATAATTGCGAAAATAAGATAAAAATAAAAGCGAAAATCGGGCAAAAAATATCGTGACTGTTCAATTCTTATTATTGTTGATACGAAGCTCTTATAATATGCGAAAAATCTTTGTTATATAAAGTTCGAGCATATAATAGAAGTCTTGATGCAATCTCCATGCTAATGCCTCTAATTTGCAAATGATACGCCATGTGACAGATATTATAGTTGAGGCATAGAGGCAGATTTACGTCTCTTTGTGTCTCTTGCGTCCTCTTCCCAAGATCGAACCATGAACGAAGAGAAAAAGAAAAAAAGAGCGAACGAGACCTTGTATTTCATCTAGACAAATTTCTATGTGTTTTCGGACAAAGTACGCGTAATTTTATGGAACGTGTGACGACCACACGCGGTCGTATTTTATGCTACACGTGCATATCGTGTACGCGTACGTCCAAAAATATACACACGGCTTTTCTCGCGCCAGTAAATTCGCCACTCGACGTTGTACTTTTTCTCGTACTTCGCCGAGAATTCTCTTCGTCCCAACACCCGCGCTATACAGATGCTCTATCATAATAATCTCTATTTTGGGCCGGAGGGTCGCCTGCAAGCCGCGTTGTTGTAGCAGCGCAGATGTTTTTCTCGTTCCGAGTTAAAAGCGTTTGTATAGGGGAAGGTCGAGCTCGAATAGCACGGTCGAAAAGAATACGAATAGACAAATAGATGAGTTAGATGCGTCTAAAAGATTAGTGGGATTGCAACATGACAGATGAAGAGAGAGGGAAAAAGAGAAAGAAAGAGAACAATAGCGACTACAAAAGAGAAAGAAAAAAGAAAATGATGAAAGAAGGAAAGGGTAAACGAAAGAAAAGAGAGAAAACATTGGTCGAGATTATAGGAACGTTATCATTATAAATATGTCCCAATTCATCTCTCTTTCGCCGATAAGGAACGACTCATGATATTAGGCGGCGAACAGAAATATTGCGTGTAAACTACACGCATGTTGTCAAGATACTGTCGGACATATCGGCTTCGAAAGAAATTGAAATCAGAGTAATTTGAGTCTCTTTGGGATCCGGTTGCATCGTCATCCTAGCTTTATTAACCGCGATTGGCGTCGTATCGTGTTGCTTTTTAGATCATAGCTGGGGCAAACAGATATAAAGGGAGAAGGGTTCGTTATGACACAGATAGCAAGCTTAATCGGCCATATCCAACGTTAATTGACTGTTAATAATAGTCAATATAACTACCTGTCAGAAATCGATATCTCAATTACTTGCATTGTACTTTTTTTTTTCATATACCAACACAATTTCTGAAGTAGTTTCTTTCCCGCCAGAGATGTTCTATATTCTTGATTAGGATCTTAAATTATGGAAAAACATCGCTCACAATTATCATGACATGTTGGCACGATAACACATATTTCAGATAATTGAAAGATGTTGCATCAATTTGTTATTATTATTATTTCACGTCAAATTCTGTTTGTAATAATTAAAACGCTGACGAAGATATTTTTACAAAGTGATGTTACGGGACTGTAGTCATTAGTTCTTTTTAAGACATATGTGTGTGTTTGTCTAAGACATGTTTAGATATAAAGCAACCAGATACATTGTGTTCTCGCGGAAGCTTGTGCACGCAGATCTTTTGCTTCGTCATGCGGACATCTCGTGATTCTTACGATGGCGTTCAGAGATAAGTTTCCGCCAACGGTTAATTCGATAAAATTTACGACCGCCTCAGCCCACTAACATTAGCGGCTTATATCGCGAGCAAGAAGTTGTTCGACGTTTCTCGATGACGCAAAAATTTCTTAAGGCTTCGCGCAAAAGCGGGTCTAGCGAGTCTTCGTAATACCTTACGAATAGGAGACCCCACAATTGTGCAACGCAATCACCATGTTATGATGATGCAAGATCAAGCATCCTAAATCATATAACGCTCACTTATAAGGTCACTGTGCTTTCGAAAAATGTTATTGATCACGATTATTTTTAGCCAATACATCCTATTTGCGTCATACATTATATATATATATATATATTGTTACGCACGCAACCTATCGCGTAAAAAACGTTTTGTTATGTGAACCTGTTTTGAAACACATTTAATCATATGATGCTCTGTAAAGAATTCAGTTGCGCAATATTTTTTAAACTTCTTTTAGTATTATTGAAAGAGTAGAAATATCATTGAAAAATTATTAACTCTCCAACATGTATTTTCGTATGTTCTGATACACTAATATACTAATATCAAAAATGATGCATATAGAATAATATCATGTCTGTCGATATAATTGAAAATATATAAAAAAATAAAAAGTTACTATATATAAATACATATAAATAAATATTTATTTTATATACACGCGCACGCGTGTGTGTAAAATTTAGACATCATATTATCTTGTTCTAAATGGGATTCTAAATAAGACTGTTATCTTTTATGTTTATTTCTTACATGCAACATTTTTAAAAAAGTAGGCTGTTGTTATGTTTAGAATATTTCAAATGATAACTCCCAAAAAGAGAAAAAATATTCTTTTGATTATAATAATTTTGTTTCTGTATTGTTAAAATATAATAACATATTTTAAGTATTAAAAATGTTTCAATGCTTCCTTTTGTGATTTTTTTGACCTTTACCTTTACCACTTTTTCTACCATTTCTTCGATGCTTTCTTTCGAGCAGCTTGCGCGCTTTTAAGATCTGTTCGGGCCTCTTCAGCTCGTTCTTCGCTTTAACTTTGTCCTTTAGTTTCTGATTATGCCGCGCCCAATGTGTATTTGCTGTCGTTCGCACTAAAATAAAGCAAAAACAGCATGCAGCAATTTTTAAGTATAATGATTAGAATGAATCAATATGCACGATATAAAAGAAAAATTTGTAAAACAAATTTGATTAGATTCAATATTTTTTGACATGAGATTGTATATTAACTTACAGTTTTGCTGTAAAGATTCTTCCTCATTATCACTCTCGCTGTCATTTTCATCAACTTTACTCTTCTCCTTCCACATGTTATACCGATTCGTTTTATATGTAGCAGGTATCCATACACCAGATTCTGTACGTATTTTTTTCGCTTTCGGATCCTATTCCGATAAAATGCATAGCAAATAATTTTATTTTCTATGATAAGAGATTGTATACGAAAATATATATTAATGATATATGTACCCTATCAACAGTGACCATTTTCTTTTTCTTCTTAATTGCTTTTGAAGATGTTGGCCCTCTTCGTTGTCTGCCATTAAATCCATCTGTGCCTTATCAGCTTCTGTGGCAAATGTGTTAACGGCTAAACTGAAAAAACAAAACAAATGTCAAATAGGATAAAGATAATAATTGAGAATAAAATGTTATTTTTTTTTAAATTAAAATAGAGTGGAATAAAAATAATATTTTACTACTTCAGAATAATATTTAAAAATGAGAAAAGTAGAGCAATTCCTACCCTTCCTCTGTATGTTTGTCTGGTGCGAAATAAGGTATATAATATTCTTCATCTCGTTTTGTGTGCGTTTTCTTTTTCTTCGAAATTTTATACAAATCGTCACTATTCCTTTTTTTTGGAACTACTACTGTACTAAATGCAGCATTAATTTCTTCCATACTGCTGGATGGCAGATTAATTTTTTGAGGCAAGTTTTCTATAAAATTGAAATAATTCAATCATACTGCGTTACATATATATATATATATATATATAAAATATAGTTTACTAGCATAATATTTACTTGATGTCATGTTAATTTCTTCAGTTTTGCGATCTTCCATTTTTTTGTGAAAATTAAAGATGTTCTCTTTGTGAAATAATCGTTTCGTCTTCATCACTTGGTAATCAACTGAATTCGCTTTTATACCAATCTCAAATATCGTCTATTACATGTATAAAAGATTATTTAAGAATATTAAAATTGAAATATATAACATTTTTTTGTCTGTATATGAAAGAGATCATACTCACTCCTTGTGGTCTATAGTTTTTCATCCTGGATATTATATCTGTTGCTGTAGGGGAAACATCAGAATACTGTGGTAGAATTCCAGCTTCATTTATACAAAGTTCTTTGACTCTTTTAACACTTTCTATTGAAGCACCTGGTCGCGATCTGATATATCGTTGATAAGCATTGTTACACACCTTTTGCATATTTGTCTGAGGATACAAATACTCATTTAATGTATTAAAAAAAGGAAGAAGAGAATTACACACTATACTAATTTATGACCCAATATACTTACAAGATCTGTAGAGCTATTGTGCCAATTTATTAATTCGCCTAATTCCTCCTCTATCATAGATTGTGGCATTTTTCCCACAGCAGATTCCATATTTTCGATGGATCCTGTAGCCGGCATTATTGTTAAAGGCCGACCAAGAAAGAGGTGTAAATCTAGGAGATAAGGATACTCGTCCGAGCTTACAATATTATATGCTGTTCCAACACGTCCAGCTCGAGCGCATCGTCCTAGAAAGTAAATTATTAATTAATTATTATAGCTGAATAGTGTATTATGTGTTAAGTGCTTGTACATGTATATGTATTTATGATCTCTATAAATATAGTAATTTTAAGTATAATTCAAAGTAATTACAGATATACATACCTACTCTATGTACAAAGAGTTTAGATTTTGCAGGAAAATTAAAGTTAATCACACAATCTAGATATGGTATATCTATTCCTCTAGCAGCAACGTCTGTTACTATAAGAACTTTTACTTTGCCAGTTTGAAATTTAGCCGCGTTTATTTTACGCGCGGAAGGATCCAGATTCGAGTAAATAAAAGTATTAGAGATGTTTGCTTTATCCAATATCTGTATACAAATTATTTTATTGTATATTTGATTACTTAATTCTAAATATCTTACAAGAATTTATTTAAAAGATGATTATATATTAATGATTACCTGGTGAATATATTCCACATGATGCATAGTTTCCGCGAATATAATTGTTTGTGAATCAGGCTTAATAATCCTTTTTAACAAGCACAGAAGTACGGCCAATTTCTCTTCAGAGCGACATGTAATAAACGATAACGTTAGCCCTTCAGGCAATTTACTCTCAACATCCAAACGAAGTAGAACCGGATCACTTAGACCAGCTTTTGCAAAGTCTACTAAGATTTTGGGCAAAGTAGCAGAGAACAACAACGTTTGACGCGATTCAGGTAATCTGTTTACGATCTCATGTATCTGTTCCCCAAATCCCATTTCAAACAGTCTGCAATACACAATTTCATCTTTAACTTCCTTAACACAAATACAAATACTAGAAATCGTACATAAAAGAAAAATTGTTACCTATCAGCTTCGTCAAAGACAATATATTCGACATTTTTTAATTTCAGGTCCATTTCTATACATATATGTAAAAATCTCCCTGGTGTAGCTACAATGATATCAGGATTCTCGTGAATTATACTGAACTGATTATCCATACTATCACCACCCAGTATCACAACTGCCTTTAATCCTGTAAATCTTCCCAACTCCTTTATAAATTTCAATGTCTGCAATGCCAGCTCTCGCGTGGGCGATAATATTAACGCGCGTGCTCCAGTCTTTGTTTGCCTCGCCTTGAGTTTTTCGAACAAAGGAATTAAAAAGCAAGCAGTTTTCCCGCTACCCGTTCTAGCCATTGCTACTACATCTCTTCCCTCGAGAGCTAACGGTATAGTCTATTGAAATATAATTTTCTATATTAATGCTTAACAAGATTCATTATAATTAGAATGCTACAATCTCAATATAAATTGAAATATCTTTCTCTTAATAACATACTTTTCTTTGTATAGGTGTGGGAATTTTATAGCCCCGTTTGAGGATTCCTTTTAATATTGGAAAACTGAGGGCCATGGATTGAAATCCTCCAGATTTCTTGGAAACCTTCATTCTATTAAAGATTTTATCACAAATATATAAAATAAATTTACTACAAATACAAATAGGTATGCAGACTTCTCACAATTCTTCAATTTTAATTTTAATGAAATTTTCTGACCAATTTGTCAATCTTTTCTTAGCAAAAATGTCGAGGATGATCGTAAATTATAATGTGCAATTTTCCTATTTTTAATATCATGAATTTTTGTGTATTATGCTTAAAATTGAAATTTTGAGTAAGATTTATTCGAAATAAACTGAAAAATATAATTCTATTGCTTGTCTTTTTGAAACTTAGTTGGCGAAAAGTTCTTTTTCAATTACTTATAACTTGAATATTATGCAATACTTTGATATTTTTACTAAAGAAAAATATAAATTCAACTTTATATTAGGAAATGTCATTAAAATTAAGATTTCTAATGGAACATCTTTTACACATACAGAGAAATATACTAAATATAAATATATATATATTGTCTACAAATATTATAAATAATAATATATTTTAACATATTATGTATATAAAATTAATCAGTACTTATAATATGTGCGTTGTGACAACTGTGCACTATATGTTCTTCAGCATTTAACACAGTGCAACATAACCTGAAATAATCACATGTGCATGAATAGTCGTATATAAAAAATATATAAGCAAATCGACCAATTTTAGGATGCGTTCGCGAAATGATTTGAATAGTTTTGTCCAACTTGTCCAATAACCTTATAGGTCGTCATAAGACCGAACGATGATAGCGACATCTTTTAGGGATGCGTTCAAAAATTCTCCCATGGGAAGCAGAGCATTTAGAGCAATTTCTTCCGCGGCCAATGTTACATCTCTATAATGCAATTTGTTTCGGTTTGTTTACCGCGGATGGAGATGCGAAAGATTTTTTTGACCATTTACGATTGTAATTGAAAAGCTTTATTTATAGCGACATAAAAATAGAAATAAAACATACAACGATACAATAATTCACATAGTGATATAAATAAAAATAAAAAATGCCGCGAATTATGATAAAAGGTGGAGTTTGGCGGAACACGGAGGTAAGTGATATACGATATTTTCTAACCTAAGCCTGAATAGTTTACCCGCGCGTGTGTGTGAATGTGTGAGAATAATTAATTTTATTAAAGAAAAAAATCTTTGTTTTTAGGATGAAATTTTGAAAGCAGCTGTGATGAAATATGGGAAAAATCAATGGAGTCGTATCGCGTCTTTGCTGCACAGAAAATCGGCCAAACAGTGCAAGGCGCGTTGGTTTGAATGGCTCGATCCAAGTATAAAGAAGACCGAATGGAGTAGAGAAGAAGATGAAAAGTTACTTCATCTTGCAAAGTTAATGCCTACCCAGTGGCGAACTATTGCACCTATCATTGGGAGGACAGCTGCGCAATGTTTGGAGAGATATGAATATTTACTGTGAGTAAGATCAGACGTTATTTAAGAAGAATAATATTTACTTTGATTTACTCTAATTTACATTATTATTGATTTATTTTAGTGACCAAGCACAAAAAAAAGAAGAAGGCGATGATGCTGTTGATGATCCTCGCAAACTTAAACCTGGTGAAATTGATCCTAATCCAGAGACAAAGCCAGCAAGACCAGATCCTAAAGATATGGATGAAGATGGTAAGTTGAGAATCATTGTTGAAGCATCTTATTGTTGAATATAGTGAAAATGTCTTTTACTGAATACAGTAAAAATAATTATATTCTCTAACAAAAAGAATATATATTTCTAATAATTATATTCCTCCACAGAATTGGAAATGTTGTCCGAGGCACGTGCTAGGCTCGCAAATACTCAAGGAAAGAAGGCAAAACGCAAGGCTCGTGAAAAACAGTTAGAAGAAGCACGTAGACTTGCTGCTTTGCAGAAGCGCAGAGAATTAAGAGCTGCTGGAATCACCGTTTCCCAAAAGAACAAACGCAAACGCGGCGTCAATTATAACACGGAAATACCATTTGAAAAACGTCCTGCATCCGGTTTCTATGACACCTCCAATGAGCATGTTGACCCTCTAGCGATCGATTTTTCTAGAATGAGACAACAGCATTTAGATGGTGAGCTCCGACAAGAAAAGGAAGAGATGGAACGTAGAAAAGATAAACAGAAGTTGAAACAACGTAAGGAGAATGACATACCAATGGGTATGCTCAATAATGAAGAGCCTATAAAAAAAAGGAGCAAGTTGGTTTTACCGGAACCACAAATCTCCGATCAAGAACTACAGCAAGTTGTGAAACTTGGTAGAGCCTCGGAAGTATGTTTTCTCGTGTTTTATTTTCTATATATAATATTAGAAATTTACGATATTGATATTTATATATATGTTACATGAAATTTTGTTACAGGTCGCGCGAGAAGTTGCTACTGAGAGCGGTATTACACTTTCCGATAGTTTATTAGCCGATTATTCTTTACCTACGAACGCGGCAGTAACACCTCGTACACCAGCCGCTACAGATAGAATATTACAAGAAGCTCAAAATGTCATGGCTCTCACACATGTAGATACACCACTAAAGGGTTAGAATATAACAAATTCTGATAATTTACAAATACGTTGTCAATTTTACATACTTGATTACATTTTATAAACATTTTTTTCCAGGTGGATTGAACACTCCATTGAATAATTCTGACTTTACCGGTGTTGCACCTTCTAGCAATGTCGTCGCAACACCAAATACAATTTTAACCACCCCATTTCGATCACAGCGCAGCGATGGAACACCCATGAATTCTTTCAATACGCCAGGTGGGGCGTCAGTGCGAACGCAAAATGGAGTTTTAGCGACAACACCCGTTCGCGATAAGCTTAATATAAATCCGGATGAAAATGTAGATGGCTTAGAAACTCCACTTATACAGACCCAAGCAAAGAGTTCATTACGCACGGTATTGAGTTCCTTACCTGCACCATGTAATGATTATGAAATAGATATCCATGATGGAGATATAAATGAAGAAAACACCAGTGCACCTGCAGCTGAAATAATCGAGGACCAAGCGGATATCGATGCGAGACGGCAACAGGAATTATTGGAAGAAAGTAGGTCTATTAAACACAGATTAATTACACAGATTCAAGCACTAGCATAATCGAAAAAGTCTGTTTTGACACGTTTAAGATGTTTTTGCTTATTTTTCAGAGTATTTATAGTTAACCATAATTTCATATGTTTATGGACATATAAAATATATAAAATTTCTTTTCTGTTGCACAACAGAATTATTACTTATTCTTTCTCTAATCACTAATCTTACAAATGTGTTTGATTTACATGTAACAAATATTTTTTTTTCTGCAGGAAAAAGAGAATTATCACGGAGGTCGCAAGTGATACAAAGAGAGTTACCACGACCTGCAGATATAAATATGAATATTTTAAGACCGTATATGGATACACCGCTAACTGATCTACAAAGAGTGAGTGGAATACTTTATATATAAAGTTTTATATTCTTGCAGTCTTATATTCTTGATTTTTATGAATTACTTTATATTATATTCTTAGGCAGAAGAATTGATAAAAAGAGAAATGATCACAATGTTACACTATGACGCGTTACATAATCCAACACAGCCAGGCCGAAAGGGTGCTGCGACATCATTGGCTCAGGCTCAAAGTTATTTAGAACAACATGCATATGATGTTTTCGAGGAAAGTGATCTTCTAGCTGTGAGTCTGAAACTTGGTATCGCAGAATCTTTTTATCGTTTTTATATTACTAATCGCGTTAATATTCAAATCTAGGCTAAGACGATGTTAACTGACGAGATGATGGTTGTAAAGGAGGGAATGGCACATGGAGAATTAAGCTTAGACGCTTATACCACTGTATGGGAGGAATGTCTGTCGCAGATTTTATATCTCGAAACGCAGAAACGATACACCCGCGCAACATTAGCTTCAAAGAAAGATAGAGTAGAAGCATGCGAGAGAAAATTAGAAGAAAATCGTATGCACATGACAGGGGAAGCTAAACGTGCTGCGAGGATGGAAAAGAAGTTGAAAGTGCTTACTGGTGGTTATCAGGTAAATAAAACTTTAATATAATTAGAATTACAGTTAGAATCGTTCATATTAGTTTTTATTAGTTTATAGTTTATTAGTTTTCCATTGATGTAATATAATTTTGAACACATTTTTATTTCTGTGTTACATAAATTTTTTTTTCTGAATAAATATAACTTATATAGAACTTATATTATGAGAGTGATAATATAATACTATACCATAGTAAAATAATTTACTACAGAATAATGTATAATGTATAAATTCGAAAATTCGATAAAACTAAGAATCGATTTTTATATATAAAAGTCTGTGATCGAAGCTTAAAAAAACGTAACATATTTTGTTATATAATTAAACAGTTAATTAACTATATTACGAAATTAAGTTGGAATAAGATCAGAATGTTTATAGATCAGAAAATGTGAAAAATGGATTTTACGTAATTCGTATGGCTAAATCGAAATTTTTCTGATAAAATTCCTCACGTATATTAACGTTAATTTTATAAAAATTCGTCACTTTATTTTTCAAATAGACCAGAACACAGGTGCTGACGAAACAGCTGCATGATTTATGGGAGCAAATAGAGCAAGCGCATCTCGAACTATCGACATTTAAATTTTTGCAAACGCAAGAAGAGGCAGCGGTTCCAAGAAGAATAAATGCGCTCATGGAAGACGTAAATAGACAGACGGAACGAGAGCGCTCGTTACAAATGCGATACGCTCAGCTACAAGACCAGTTGCAGCAGTGCCAATTAAATGATATATCTTAGGAAACACATTGCAATGCTTTTTGAATACAAGCAAACTGTATCCTAATATGTACCACTCTGTAACGTTCCATAAATTTTAAAATTTTTAATGCTCTCGAAAATATTACGTACTATTAGCATAATAATAATTAGTATTGTTTCAAAATCCATGTTTGGAAATAAAAAAAAAACTCAATATGTAATCCTTTCTAAAGTAGCTGTAAATGTTATTAATGTCATTTAAGATTCATTTAGTTTGAATTATCGACGCTATGATATATAATTAATTGTATTAAATGAAAGTTTTATATAGTTTAATTTGTTTTCTTGCACTTTGTGAGATTAGGCACAGTTATGACAGTAAAAATTTTCTCTTGTAGATTGTAAAATATTGTATTAATAAAAAAAGATTCGTCATATGAAGTTATAAAGAGATAATACATGCACATATTAAAAGTACACACACACACACACACACACACACATACATATATATATATATACACACACGCATATACTTCATAGAGATCAACACAATAATTTAAAAAAAATTTACCTTTAACATAAAGACAGATATAGTAAAACATATATATAAGATTATAGAGCTGGAAATTTTTTGTAACATGGCTTTCATTAACGAGAATCGAAATCAAGATGTAATTACCGACTGGCTGCTGTAAGCCAAGAAGTCAAAGGGGCGTGATCGATTGGGATGTCGCGCGCAACTCATAAAGGAGAGCTCGCTCGCGAGAGGGATGTGCTATTACATAACGCCGACAAAATGGCCTGATCGATATAACGCACTGCACTAAGATAGAATGTTCATATCATACATAATTGCAATTATATTTTGTAATATATATTTCTATATATTATATATAATCTATATAAATATAAAGATTTCAGAGCTATACATCTCAATTTAACACAAATAATTAACAAGAATTTATTAGAAACTTCACATATAGTCTAACAATATAATTTTAATTTCTAAGAATATATGACCTTGTCATCACACATTCTGGAATTCCTGTAATTTCAATTACATAACATTTTTACACGCAGAAATGCAATTGTCAATCGTAGCTATCCTATTTATCCTATCTATTTACCTACTTTCGTACTCATTTTCCATCCCGGTAGCTTTCCACTTACCTACCTATATATATCTATCTATCTATATACCCAACATCTACACATATATACCCTGTACTTATACCATAAAAAAGCAACGCCGCCGTTAGCGTGTCGCTGGTAAATAGCTGCTGCCGGAAGGCAGATGTTAACGCCGTCGTCAGCCACCCTAATCTCGTATTGTCGATTGGTCGGCGCGACGCGACTGGTGATCGGGCGTCGAATCAACATCGTCGATTCGGCTGGCGCCGCCCACCACCCCTTTGCGTACTCACCCTCAACCCTTGGCGCATTCACCCTCAACCCCTCGCACTGTCGTGGGTGGAGTCGACCAATGACACAGTGGTAACGGCCGTCTGACAACGTGGCCTCCGGGAGCCGCCCCGTAGTTGCCGATGGCTAACTAGCGCTACCCCGCTATAGTCGAGTCAGCCACTCGGCCAGCAAGTCCCCGGGCTGAGTCTAGTCGCTAGCTCGTTGCTGGTATTCCCCACTCTGTCTGTCCCGCCACCCCCGCTGCCGTTCAACGCACCCCTCCCGACCGTGTAGGCCAACGTGCCAACTACGGCGGCGACGACGGAGGTGACGGAGGTGAAGAAGAGGTGTTACGCCGTGGATTCGCGTGACGTAACCCCCGGTACGCCATCACCGTGGCCTTCTCGCTGCGAGTCGCGGTCGTTTAGGGATTGGCGTCGGTGTGTTGGTTCGCACTCGGCAACCATCCACCCATCTACCTATCTATCTACCTACCTACCTACCCTTTCCCTCGACATTCCTCATTCCACCGCCCCTCGCGCGGGGCCTACCACCGGACCATGTCGACCGTATCGGGGAACGACCCATGATTCTCCGTCATGTGGCTACGGACAGGAGAAATAGCTGCTCCGGCAGCCAGTCGGGCAACAACCCCTATATATGCGCATACACACGGATGGATAGACGCCTATATACATATATACATATATATATATATACACACGCGCGGGGGCGCGCGCGCGCGAATACATGTATACACAGACACGGACGCGAGTACGCGAGTACGCCCTTCCCGACGAGAGAGAGATGACTAGGTACGTCGAGGCTCGAAGCCATCCCGTCACGGAGAATGCTTCGGGACTTCGCGCGACCTCCTCGGCGCCGCGTCGGGACCACGAGCTCGGCTGTACGGCGTTCTCTGGCGATGTTCGACTTTTGAGCAGTTGCGGAGGAGATGGGCACAGGTCAGTCTTCCAAGACTCTCTTGCCGTCTCTCTCGCTTTTGACCCTTACACGCGGCTTATCGTTAGCTAGTGCGATGATCGCTCGAAGGATGCAGGATGATACGCGATGTGTGAAAGTGACTTTTACTTATTTAAAAATCGCGGCTCTCTTTTCGTACACGAGGAGATTGTGATAAGACCGCGCGATCGAAAGAGGCGATTGGAAACTGTGTATCGCATTCAATATGCAATTAATAATGTTCAAATACATTTTTAACATCTATTTATTTGCAAATAACTCGAGATACGAAATATTTTACATACATTGCGGTTGAACAATAATTAACAGATTTCTAATAGGGTTTAGTGATAAATCGTCATGGTAAATTCTCAGGATTTGAGAAATTGTGTAGCGCGATCGAGAGGTAATTAACAGTGGATGTTTAAATCTTTTGCGTATCTATTTGCTTACAGGTGAATTGCAATTATTGTAACTTGTAAAATTGTGTGCATTACGATTAAATTAATTTAAAGAGTTTAATATTTAAATAAAAATATTCAAAGAGAAAATGTTAAGTGTTTCGAACACCTACCGACTGTTGTGTTGATGGACGACATATATAAAGTCATGCATTGTTTTCTGTCAATGAAAGAATATTTAGTACGCGATTTCACAAATAAACAAAATAAAATGCATCTCTAAAGGTAATCATATTATCTTATATGTTTAATTGTATTTTATATATTCTATCCCAGATAATTAAAAAGCATGAAGAAATAACATATCTCTCAAGAATTTTACGATGCTCTTCAGATTACATGTTGTTTGGAAATTAACTAAAAAAATAATATTTTATTATCTACATAATTTTATCTCTCTCTAAAACTTCAGGCATAATTTTTTTCAGGGTAAAATATAATATTTTTTTAACTTCTTATTAAAAATTTTTCAAATTTCCGTTAAAACGATAGCAAATCATCTTATAAAATTGTGATTAAAATATTTCTCAGAAACTCAAGCATTTCTGTTTATTTATTTTCTTAAGGTTTTATAAAATTTAGATTTGTGATCATTTTTTTTAAATGAAATCTTTTACTTTCGATTCAGATTGCTTGCAAAATATATCGATAGATAAATTCAAAATTTGGAATTACTCTTAAAATATAAAAATAATACTTAACATAATTAAATTATACGATGGAAGAAAAAAGTATTGAAAAAGAAGATCGAAAAAAATCAAAAGAAGAATCAGAGACGATGGGATGATCAAAGTTAATCGACGAAATCGGTGAAGTCGAGTTCTTAACTATTTGGAACTTAATTTGCGCGCATCATAAACAGCGAACAATATATGAGACAACGTAGGCGATACAATAGAAGAAGAAGACGAAGACGCGCTGGCGTACACGACGGAGGCGGTAATCCGTTGGGGTTGAAGTAACCTGGGTTGATCGGGTTAGACCGGTTGGGTGTGAGACGCGAAGGCGGTTGATTCCCCAGGCTGGGGAAGGAAGGCTTTGGTTGGCTTAGGCATGGCCGTGTTTTTCTTGCCGCGGATCATTAGGACGATTAGGGTTCCTACGAAAAGGGGGAAACAGATTAGCACCGGTGATCTTCTTGCGGCCCGTTCACTTTTCTTAAACGGTATTTCGCGGAAGTTCTTTAACGTTGGTTTCCTTTAACCTGATAATTATTTCATCGCAATATATGTAATGTAAATGTACAAATCTGATAATTAATCTTTCTAATATGATGATTATTTTGTTATAATTGATGTAATTCTTAAATAGTTTGAATCTTATGTTTATATTAGATACGATTTTCTAGACTACGCGCCTCGTTTGTTTCATGAAATACAGTCATATGTAAATAACACTTCGTCAATATTTTCATGATTCTGATTATTTTATAAAATACATTTTTTATTAAATATAATTATTTATTTCTTTTTTTCGAGAACTTTTTTTTGAGAAATATATGTAAGAAGATCATATAAAATATTTTTTACTTTTTTGACTATTTTCAGAAATGTGATTGCAAGAAATTAATTGTATGGAATATTAATGATATGACGATATTCTTTCTTTTGTTGTAGGAGACAGATTACTTGACATACTGTGTGATGTATGCGGTGACCGTAGTTCCGGAAAACACTACGGCATCTACAGTTGTGACGGTAATTTTAATTAATAATATATTTGTGAAATAAAACTCTCTCTCTAAATCTTTTTGTAATTTTCTTATTTTAGCAGAAAAATTATTATTATATGTTAAATGAACCAAAAGATGCATAAACTTGAAACTGTCAGAAATTAAAAAAAGAATAATAATATCTCTCTAAATTTAATTTCTTTTTTATAATAATAATTTTAACAAAAATTCTCAAAGAAATATAAATTTTATTTCTTTTATACTTGTTTATTTAAGAGTGGTTTCTCAATTAAAGTGTGTTGTTGAATATTTGAAATCGCTAAAGAATAATACATTTTTGAGATCAGCATTTATAATAGCCGTGTTGTTATGTGCGAATTTTGTTACGTTTCTAGGTTGTTCGGGATTTTTCAAGCGAAGCATACATAGCAATCGAGAATACATCTGCAAGGCCCAGGGTGCCAAGAAAGGACGTTGCCCAATCGACAAAACCCATAGAAATCAATGCCGTGCTTGTCGTCTTGCTAAGTGTTTCGAAGCTAACATGAATAAGGACGGTAAGTACCCACAAATTAACATTTTATAATTTAACGTTGTATATACCTGTGTAATCTATATTGTTCTATCTATGCGCACTAAGGATTTGATTAATAAATAAAACAAATTAATCGATCCAGAAATTCATAGAAGCAAGATTACTAATTCTTGTCATTTTCTACTCTCAATAATGTCGTAAATTTCATTGTCAATATTACAAATAAAATTATTTATGACTTATTTCATAAACAGCATATTTGCTAAACTATTAAACTTGCCAAAAATAATATCTTTCAGTAAGACTTTATATATTATGAAAAATTTCTGATGTTTTATATTTTAATATTTCGAATATTTTAATATTTCTAGTATCTATAGTCTTTTCTATAAACAAACATGTGTAAGATTTTTATAAACAAACATGTGTAAGATTTTTTTGAAAAAATTTGTGAGTAGTTCATCTTTTAATAAATCGAGACTTAATTTATGAAATATACAATGATAAATTTACACTTAGTCAAATTAATTACGATTCAAGAATCATTCAATCGAATTCATCGTGTTTTCGCGAAAAGCCACACATAAACCACGAATAAATCGACTGTAACTATTGGTGTCACAACCAGACCCTCCTAAATAAACCTCTCCGTAAGGGGCTATCAAAACATTAATCACGCTCGAACACTTCATGCGTTATCAGTGTAAATTCTAACACAACAAAATTCTGAATGATAGGATCATTTTTTTAGTAAAAGCTTTAGATGATGATATGTCATTTTAATTAATTAAATGTGCGTCATTTCAATCAGTTGAATATTATTTCGTCTTTATTACACACAGTATTATGGGAAATTCTTCCTAACGCTGAAGGTATCACAAATGGATACGCATCGTCATGTGACGTTTCAATTTTCTGTAACATCTCATTTAGTTGATATCATATTTCTTAAAGCATTTGACCACACGCATTATTGACATTTAATATTATATTTACACATATACACATTCAAGTATAAAATAAAATTAAAAATTAAATCTTTATATAAATTAATCTAAAAAGTATTCTGTTAGATATTTTTATATACCTCAAATTTATACAAGTATTTATTTACTCTGTAGATTCTTTAATGTACGTTCTTATTCGTGGATATATTAAGAACCACGGAAAAATAAAACATAAGTAATATAGATATTATTTTACATCAGTTTTTTTAGAACAACAAATAATAACTCTATTAGTTTTGAAAAAAAGATAAAAATTAGTTTTCAAATCGAAATATAAATATATAAATCTGACAACATAAATATATAAATAATATGATAATCTCTAAGAGAAATCTAAATCTTTGCGATTCCTTTTCGACTTTTTTGATTGAAAAAATTTATAATTAAATAAATAAGATAAAAGAAGGTAACAATTACGAGTTATACTATTTCTAATTTAATTCTTTTAACAGTTATCTGGAGATGTATATATTATTTGTAGCCAAACGAACACACAACAAGAAATCTGCGATTTACGTTAGTACCTTAATAGACTCTTCCGCGTTTAATTACTACTTCTCGGTTTAACTAGTGATATTTAGAAATAAGCGAGTTTGATCTTCTCCGCATGAGAGTTACACGGGATGGGCTAGGTGTACACGGGTCGATGTTCCTTGCCATCGACGGCGATATAACAGCGGCGGAGGCTCGTTTTCTGGGACGCTTAGCGGGGGCTGGATTCTGTGCAGAGGTGGAGAGAGGTAGCGGCGAGATGGAAAGAGAAAAGGCGGATGGGAAGGGACTGCCAGCAGGGAGGGAAGGTAGGGGATGAGGGTGCTCAGGGTGTCGGGGGTGTTTAATGCAGGACGGGTGCTCCGGTTCCCAGCGGTTGTCGGGGCTCCAGACGCGAGTAAGAGAGGAGATTCAATTAGTGGCAGAGCTTCCTAACGTTAAGGAGGCTCCACACAGGGGCTTGAAACCGGTGCTTCCTCCCCCCCCCCCCCCCCCCCCTCTACCCCCATCTTTACGAAGACACTTGTACACGTTAACGTTCTCCCACGTTGTTCTCCGCCTCTGTCTCGAAATTACTCGTACTTTGTTGGCGGTGTTAATTAGACGCCGTGATTAATTGCCGACGTATAGTCGACGTCAGAATGGCGTCGTGGCATTTTTCCTTTCGTAGATCCGTAAATAACTTCTATGAATTTTCTTTTTCTCTCTCTCCTCTTTATACATATACCAAAGATAATAATATTAAATAAGTAAATATGTTAAATATTAAATGTATTCGCGACACAAAAGAAAATATTATAGTAAGATATAATTTTTACTCTTACACATTATATTTTTACACATATACATATAGAGTTATAAACCTAAAATTACTAGACAAAAAGTATCTGAATTATTTTGATGTTACTCTTTCTCTTATAACATATTCAATTTTATGTTAAAGATACAGAGATCGCAATTTATTAGAACAATTATATTGTAAATTATAGACACATATATACATATAATATATAAAGAGATAAGTAATATATATAAAGATATGTATATTATTAATGAAATCATATGCTTTATTTAAATAATTAACGGCAAACTCTCCACGCGGCTGATCAATTTAAGACTATTCCACTGACTCCTTCCACTGACGTCTGCCATTACATGGCTCATATATCACTGATCTTCAGGATAATATCACGCACGTAATGAATAATTTAACAATTTAATTATAGAACAATATATGTTGTTTTTACCTTAATTTGGCATAATATTAGAGAGAATAAAATAAAGTAAAGCTTATTTTATTCTCAATATTTTCATCATAAATATATATAACATAAATTTTTTTTATAAGAACTTATCAAGAAATCAAATCCAGAATTCTCACCGTACATTTTATATCCTTAGAATCCTTAGAATCTGAATAGTTTGTCTAATTTATAATTCGCGTAATTCAATGCAAATCTGAAGTAAAGATTAGACAGCTAGCTTTTTTAAGCGATAAATAACGATGCTGAAAGAACTGTATTCATTTTGATCAGAGATAAATTCCTTAACAAGAAGTTACATATAAAATGTAATGTATAACTTGGCACTAAATAATATCATGAACATAATACGTTTATGATGACAATATATAACATAAATGTCTGAAATATGTTCCACGAGCATGTTTGATATATGCTTGCTTAATATATATACGCGACAAAGATAATAACAAAATATAGCTCCACCTGAATTTGACTGATGGGGAAAACGTTGTGAAGAGCCCATAAAATGTAGATGACCACTCGGGGGTGGGTAGGCGCGTTATATATTATGTACGTGGTACTCGGCGCATCGCGAAGCGCGGTGACGCCGCAGGCGCGCAATCATCCGCTCGCTGACAACCCCGAAACCTCTAACGCGCTCACACCCCCGACATAATCGACGCGCTTTCCTCTTTCCACGAAAATTCGTTCCCGCCCGCGCGATATTATCCGTCTGTGTTGGCGTACCGCGCCGGCGAAATGCCGCCTTCCTCTTCCCATTCCCGTGTGTACAGACGTATATATGTATTACGCGAAATATGGCGTTAAATGACGTTGGAAGATTACCGAGCGGCTTACCATGGCGGATTTGTAATTCTTAGCGATCGTTAGGACTTCCGGGAAGGGAATAAACCGTCGCTCTGACGTACTGCATTTTTAATGTTGACGCTTTGTGCTCTAACTCTGCGGATTATGCTCGCGGTCCTTTCAGAATTATCAAAGATTTGATATTCTGAAAAATTATTACGAATATCATTCCACAGAAAACACTTTTAAATTACAAGAATAAATTATCAGAATATAATCAAATTTAAATGTGATAATATTAATTACGCACATATACGAGAAAAGTATTTTAATTTAAATCAAAATCAGCCTTTTAAGACTTATATATCTAAAAAATGTTTGTCAGAAAAGAATTAAAAATCTTTTAGAACTGAAAAAACAATATAAAAAAATAGAAAACACTAATATCTTTTACTTTTAAAATTTATTATATTTAAAAACTATGTTTTAACAAGTTTAATATTTTTAATATTGCATCAAAAATATATCTCTTTTGCAAAATTTTTAGACTATATATTAAAATTGGATTATTATAAAAATCACGTTGTATCAAAGCTTACTGGAAAAGTCTTTCGATTTTTTTTTTATTTAAATATCTTGCTAGAAAGTTAAACTAAAAGCGAAACCAGAAAAGATGATGACTCGCCAATGAAATTCTACGCTCCACGACTTTTCCCGGAACCCGTACGGTCAACATTATTTCCAATGTACACACATTCAGATCCACCAACACTCTTGGATCTGCAAACTTTGCCTCGTTTCATGCCCAATCGATCGCGGCCCGTTACTTCCAACTTTAAATCTCTTTGTTTCCGTTCATAATTCGGAAGCACCCTTTCTAAAAGTATCAAGTACTTTGAACCGGAATTAAATCGAGGCGCTCGTACCGAGATATTTGCCCCTTTTGGCAGTTATAAATTGGAATTATTCGAGCATTCTTTATTTTTGAAGTACAAAGTTCAACGTGTAATCGTATAATTGCAATAATATTAAAAATCCAATCATGGCGATCCTAAGTAAACATTCTATTTAATAATAAGTACAAGTATAGTTTTAATTTCTCTTTTAGACATCATACACAGACTTATTTTTGCATCCGTTTCTATAAAAAATATTAAATCATTTTTGGTGAAAATCAAAAGTTGTTAATATAATTTCCTGAAAAACTGCAACATTTTTTTCTGAGGCTCTTTTTACATCCAAATGCCCAATCGCGTAGAATATAATATCGTGGCATGTTTTATACAAAAATCTCTGAACGTATCGCGAGTCGCACGCGAAAGCGTTTTACGTTGGCGAATGGCACTTAAGCACGATTCGAGAAAAATAAAAAGGAGAAACGATAAAGCAAAGTACGCCAAAGAGAGAAAAAAGCATACAAAGACAGGATCGGGCTCCAAGAGGAGACGCAAAATATCTACCTTGATCTCTAAATATTCAAAGTTTCTCAACTATTTTTAAATAAATTTTGCAAATTTCAAAAATTTGAAATAAAAAAGAATTTACTGATTCCTTTTATAATTTGTATAAAAAATGGAATACATTTGTATCTAAATGTTACAAAAGCAGCAAGACAAAATAAAGGTGTAAAAAAAAAAGAAACAATGCTTCTTGTCCTACTAACAATAAGTAAAAGGATCTTATTGTTAATATTATTCACGTTTTTCAATATATTATTCAATATAATATATTTCAAAATATTGTAATACTTTTACACAGAAATACATTAATAAAGATGTAGATAATTTAAGGGAAAAATTTCATTTTTATACAGAGATTTATTCCTTACTAATTACATTTCCGGGTATTATATATATCTGGGTATTTAAAGCACAGTACATTTTATTATGAATCATTTAACACATCATCGAAAAGTAAAAGGATCTTAATATATTATTCGAGTTTTTCAATATGCTTCAAAACATTATAATACTTTTACACAGAAATACATTAACAAAGAAGTAGATCATTTAAACGAAGAATTTCATTTTTATATAGAGATTCGTTCCTTATTAATTACATTCCCGGATATTATTTATATTTGTTTTATTTATATTTAAAGCACGGCACATTTCATTGTGAATCATTTAACAGACCCCCGAAAAGTTGTTCCCGGAAAATTGTTACGTGCTCCCGCAATGTTTCTGACCGGCTCTGGACGGAGGCTGTGAGTAGTGACAACACGTAGGGGGAGTCGCGTGAGAGTGGACGGCTGGTAACGCAACGAAGCGAGGCGTGCCGTACACGCGACGGGCAGCATCAATCCATCCACATAAACGGTAAAGCGAGCCTAGGGGTACAGTAGACATCATAAATGCCATTAGACGGGCATTTCTCAAAAGAAAAAAAAAGCGCGTTCAGATATAAATTTATAAATTAAAACTGTTCCTGAAAAAAAAAATATATAAATAATGCGAAGCAATAAACGATAGTTAATATTTGACATTTGGTGCAAGCAAACACCGCGAAAGATTGTAAGAAGATTAAGTAATGAAGGCGCAGCCAAAATTTTCTTTCTTTTATACTTTGAATAATAATTTTTAAATTATAAAAATTTTTTAAAGTTTCGTAGGAGAGGAGGGTCATAATTATAAACTGCGTTTAAGTAGTCGCGTCTTCATAAATTACACAATTGTATCTTTGATTTAATGTCAGTAGTCACGCGATTCATCAGAGACGATTGCTTATCGCAATTTATGATTTACGAAATAATAAATCACGAGTGTATTTGTTAAGTGTCATTTTTCATAAACTTTTCCGTTGCAGTCTCGCTTATAGCGAATTTAAAAGTACGAAATCAATAATATTTATATATTTATATATCTCATATAAATTAAACATTTTAATTAAAAATACATTAAAATTAATTAGAATAATAATGAGGAATTTTTGCCTCGTGCATAAAATTTGCACACATTTTGAACATAATTTATATACATTTGGAAATATTTAACGCGTGATGTATTTTATTGAAATTTGCTATCTGATAACGAAATGACATTTATGATGCCCAGTGTATGCGGGGAGGGAATAAAATAAAAAGAAAGAGAGAGAGAGAGAGAGAGAGAGAGCGAGAAATGGAGAAGAGAGAACGCACCCGCGTCCTCCCTCGCGTGATATGAGCGCGATGTGTGCGTACGAAACGGGTCGTTGCGCTAAGCTGGGCTTTGATCGTCACCTGTCATCATACCAACACGCCCGGAGGAACTGCAGCGACCCGGTCCCGGTACCCCGATCGTCTCCGGCTTCGCATAAATGCGAGAATTACATCCGCGGGTTATCACAGGCTGCGGCTCTCTCGCCTCGTGTCATTCATGATCGAACAGTTCTCGATCCGCGCGTGAATACGTTTAATCACATTTCTCCCTCGGAATATTTTGCGAATAAGTTACCGCTAAAATATCAAACTGTCCTATAGTATTTAATTATTCTAATAAAATAATTAAAAAGAGTATGCATTTTTTATGAAAATGTATCATATGTTCTTATTTATTTTTTATCTCAGAACTGTAAAGAAGCTGCGACAAGTATGACACCTTTGCGGTAGATATTACGGACATCGTTAAATGGTAATCCTTGTGTAATAAGAACTATAATAAATGAATTTGTAATATTGTATACGTACAAAAAAACATATTTTGTATTTATTGTTTACTAAATTATTTTATATATATTTTTTATTTTGTCTAATTTAAATATAAGAAAAATAAGTATCCATATCTATAACAAATGTTAGAACATTGTTGATGAGCAGGCGGTCAATGTTTTTGACGTAAATTTTACTTTAAATTCTCAATAAAGTTTCAATAATATTTATATAATTTTTTTCTACAATATCCAATATAAAAATTTCTCTAATTTTTATATATTTGTCACATGAAATGTATTAAAAAGAGTTTGTGATAGACATCGTTAATTTTATTGACGGCTTTTTTTGCTTATTATTTATAAATACTTTTGTTATAATATATTTTTATATTCTTTCTTTCTCTCTCTCTCTCTCTCTTTTTCTCTGGCAAGAATATGACACATGAATATATTCGGAAATCGAGGATATTGTTAATTTAATGCCACGTAAACCGATGAATGTCGAGGTACGATCCTTATCTTTATGCATATGTATTTTATTTCGACGGACTGATCTCGTTTCACGGAATTTTGATTTGCGAGATTGGTCGAGGGAAGGTGTTAACTGAACAGTAAGCGATATTACATACTGATCGCATATGCTTTGTAACGTATGCAGATACACGTGTAACGGGGCGCATAGGATTTTCCGAATGATAGAAACGATGCAAGTGAAAACAGATCCTATTCGTATAGTCCGTGTACATACGTATATAGGATGACTCTCTTTATCTGTAAATCTTTTGATAAGTTTGCAAACAATTTTTTAAAAATAAAGTTCCTGTAAAAAGTAATTTAAAAAATAATTATATTGTTGTTACTACCCAAAATACAATTCTCTCCGTAGATTTGAATTCTATACAAGATTGTTGTTGTCTCGCAAAAATTATTTTTATTTATTTAAAATTGAAACTTGACGGAACCATTATTTTAGACATAATTTTATAATTTTCTTATATATAGAGAATTAAAAAGTAACATCTCGGTATGCTTTGATATCGACATCGCGTTAACAATGCTTAAATAAATATAAAAATTGATATTTTTAAAAATTTTATATTTAATTAAAATAGCATTGCTAGAATGTTGCCGCTTTAATTCACCCCTTTAAAAAGCGTATCCCTCAAATAAACATGAAAAATCTCCCTGAAGTGTTAACACGTGTATCGCACGCGATTCACGGTCTCTTCGACGACGATGACGTTGACGATCGCCGACGGTGGCGATGGTGATGGTGGTGTTGGTAGTGCGTCGTCCATGTATCAACCCCCATTCACTTGGGGATTAGCCTTCGAGATCGCTGACTGCTGAAATGTTCACAGATCGGTTTACCGTTTAGCAGGATACAGAGTGTGAGCCCCGTGATCCGCGGCCCGTGTGAGCACCGCGTGCGCCCTACACACATACACACATACACACACACATATCATACACCTGCACAGCGCACGTGTGTAGTACAATGTTAAAACGGAAGCCTCTCCATACGTATGCGTGTGCGTATGTTTAAGCGTTACAGAGAGAGAGAGAGAGAAGGAATCCACACCTACGCCACTCCACTGTGGGAACTCGCATTGTGGATCACACGTGCCGGCCAAGAGTATTACGGTGGCCCTGTGTTTATAAGTGCACAAAAAGATGATGTATATGTGTACGTGCACGAGTGAGAGGGGAAAGAGAGAAACAGAAAGAATAAAGAGAGTGGAATCACGAACGATGAAAAGGGAACAGGGCGCGGTCCATTCCAGCGCATGTGCGATTCTAATCCCTGTCTCCGTGTCCATTCGCCGTCCGGATACGTGCATATTCGCGAATATCGCTCGTCTAATCCACTGACGCGCGAAAAATTTGAGGATTTGCTTGCAATAATAAAGTCTAAAGTCTAAATCATTTTCTTAAGAACTTGGGACAATTTTGCGATATGTAAATTTTATTTTAACAAATATATATGTCGCCAAATGAATAATTTTCTTCTTTTTTGTGTACCGATATCGTACAAAAAAAAAAAATATGTATATATATATATAAATGATTACATATTACAAATGCATTTGAATTTTGCGACATATATTACAAGAACAGGTCAAATTTCGAAACCATCCGTGAAGAGTGAGCAATTATATTGAAATATATTTGAAGAACTTGTGTAGCCATGTAAAAGAGTAAAAGACCGCAGGAAATAGCGCGTGAAAAATATCAGGGAAATTTATTTTTTATATTAAGTAACTAATTACGGATGGTCACGATCGTCGTGACCTACTTTTCGAAACTGTAATATAGAATGTAAGACGAAAATATAGAGGTATTCTATAGAAGTATTTTATGTTATTTTAGTTCGCTCTCTTATATTCAGTAAGATAAAACGCTGTTCTCTGTGTACCGATATCGTACAAAAAAAAAAAAAATATGTATATATATATATAAATGATTACATATTACAAAATAAAAAGAATCTAATTTTTTTTTAACTTATGTGAAAAAATTTGCGGAAATAAATGTGATCTCAGCATATCCAGATTATAGCCAATAAACTAAAAATATAAAATTGCAGCTTAATCTTCGATCGATCTTCAAGGGGGGAGGGGGGGGGGCTAAGAGATCAATTTGTCCTGTTCGTTTCTTTATGCCAAGAGCTTTCCCTTGACGCACATTCGTTTTCGCTTCGCCGAGCTGTAAGCCGCTCAGCTATAAAGCTCTGTATTTGAGCAACGATGCGTACAGAGCGACAAAATGTTCCTTCTTGATCGCAAGACGTTGCGTAAAGCGAGGCGCTTTTGTACGAAAAAGGCGAGCTTAATGGCCACGGCTGCGAAAAACGGATCGTCTTTCGCTTTTGATTCGCGGATATTCGATGAAAAGGCGATAAAATTAACATTAAGATCTGCGATCAAATATTTCATGCACATTTTGCAAATATACTCGCAAATGTGTAAGAAATTACCATTTTCCAATTTTTCTAAATTGAAATATCCACAGAGATCCCATTATTTTTCGCAATTTAAAAATTCTAATACTGAGAATTTATTTTAATCTTTCAAATTAAATATCTATTAAAGATTATTTGTATGATATATAAAAGCTTAAAAATATAATATCTTATGTAAACCTTTAAAGTTCCGTAAAAATTCTACAATTTTCAACATTATATACATTCTTAATTAAATCTCAGTTTTCTAACTTTTTCAAAGAAAAAGCTGTTCTGTATTATATATAATATCATTAATAACGTGATCATTATATGATAAAACATATAAGGATAAAAATATATAAATAGTATTGGTTTGGAAGAGTAATATCGCTGCTGTGCGTATAATATAAAGATCACTGTTTGTAAAGTAAACAAGTCTTTATCGGGCAGGTTTTTTCTGGCAAGGGAGCTCACCGCTGAGAGAACAATTACTCCTGGAAAATAATAATATTTGTACCTGTTACGATGTGCACGGCCAATTTGCTCGATAAAGCAAACAACCCCGAAGCGGATTTTGCATCGCTTCTTTTTGCTACGTGTATGCACACCGTCCGCGTATATATGAAATGCCTCGATTTTAAATACAATTCCTCATACCTATCTCAGCTTACTTATTGATGATGCTTCGTGATATTACAGTGAGATTTTAACAAAAGCATGATAAATGTTTCTAACGAATAAAATATGTATAAAAATATCCTCTTATCGTTCACGGCGCGAAATTAAATTCTAATATGTAAGATAATATACTAACTTTAATAAAACTTAATAAAAATAACGAAAAAATTACTTAATACAATAATATAAAATTAGCATTTACTTACAGAAAGAGAAAAAGAATATAAATCAATTTGTCAATAAATAAATTCAAAATTGAATATATATTCTACTATGACCTTCCAAATACAGCAAATGAAACGTATTAAAGTATAAATTTACTTTAATACATCACACTTCCTGCGGAAATTGGATTTTGCCGTTGAAATGGTGACGTCCCGATGCGAGAAGAAATTCTTCGTTGTGCCAGTGGCGAAGTATTTCTCTCGACGGGGCTATGCGTGATAAAGGGGAGATATTGCGACGCCAGTGCGAACGTGGGAATCCGCGGCTGCTATCCGCTCAGCCTCATTAATGATGATGTGCTTGCCACCCAGTTGCAGCTCACGCTTCGCCATCTCGCTCTATCTGTCTTCCTTCCCTTCGACGTCCTTCGCCCTTTTCTCGCTTTCTGCCTCTCTATCTCTCTCTCTCTCTCTCTCTCTCTTTCTCTCTGAGTTTGTAGCCACGCTCGAAAGATCGAGCTCTGTGGAAGCTGACGCCCGGCCAGCCACCACATCCGATCTACACCACCCTCTTTCATCCGCGATTCACCCCCCTTGCCTCTCGACCTCTTGTTCGTTCGCCCCTCTTTCCCCTCCTGACGGGTCACGGGATATACAGCTCCCGTACATCTCGAACGACCTACAACGCGCGTTATACCCCGAATTCAATTCCGCGCAACCTGCGCCCACTTTTTCGCTCCCACCGTTAAGTCCATCGCCGATATTATTGATAGGCAGTCCTAGATACGGACTTTCGATCACTGGGGGCCATAAGACCGAGGGCACGTCTGCTTGCGCGCACAAAAATATTTTTCATTGGGTTTCGAAAAGGGTTGAGAGAGCATTTATCCTCATATTGCCAATTTAAAAAAAACTAATAATATAATCTTATGTTTTTTATATGCAGAACTGTAATGAACTCTATTAAGGAAGAATAATATAAAATATATACGTACACATACCTACACGCAGCAGAAAATACATGATAGATATAATAAAAAATATATATTTTTCAGATATATATATAAATATAGTTAAGAAATTCTTTTTTAAGTAGGAAGAAATAAATTTAAGAAAATAATCTTTAATTATATGAATATAGGGCTTCATGATGCAATCTCGAAACTATATCAGACGTCAAAAGTAATATAATTACGTTATAACTGGTGTTTAGCAGTACAACATGAACGCGGACCGAGGAAACCGAAACCCCATGCGATTATCTCGGAGAAACATCAGCAACAGTCGTCGATTGTCACGCAGTTATCCCCTCATTCCGCAACCCCGGTGCACAATGATCGATTAAGACCAGCACTCCCTCCCCCGTATGTTCTGTCACCGCACAGGTGTGTAATATTTGCTAAATTATATGATATTATAAATTAAATCGTTAATTTAATTAAATTTTATACATACTATAATTCGCTTTAATTTCATCAAATTAAAACATTAGTCTCATTACCATAAAAATCAAGATATACATGACAATGGCAATGAACAATAAAATAAATGATTAGATCATAGATGTAACTAAAATATGAAAGAGATAAATAATTTTTAATTTTTACACTTGTTAATACTATTAATGCTAGAAGTGTAAATTGTATATATAGTATGTGTGATTATCTAAGTTTGTGTTAAAGATAAAACTAACATTTTTTATTGTTTGAAAAACAATATATAATATATGTATTTTAATATAAGATGTTTTGTTCATTATATATACTACATTAATGATTCCATGGTTAAATAATTCAATATTGAGTTTTGTTTAATGTGAAAACGTCCAAGCTTTAATAATATTTGTGCAATCAACTAACAAAAAAAAAAAAAGAAAAAATCATATTCTTCATATTTTATGTAAATCTTATTTGAACGGAATTTTAATTTAAGGATTATTTATAAAAATATCTCGCGCGGAGAGATTGAAAAATCGCGATAATCAATCATCTCTTGAATTCGGCCATTGAATATTAATACAGTAGCGACAAGGTACTTCGTGTATGTGTAGCTACAAGCAATGATAAAACTTGATGAAACGACACTTGAGACTCTTCGTGAAGTAGTTAAGGGTTATTACTGTAGAAGGTTAAGGTGCGACCAAAGATTCACGCCTTACCCTCGACCGATGGCGCTGGTACAGAAACCGCCGGAGGAATCACCATCCCCCGTGCCGCTGGTTCTACCGCACCCTCGAACGACCACGACCCTCTATCAAGCGGCCACGACCGTCTCCCTAGCGCCGCAGCCTCCCCTTTTGCAGATACTAATGTCCGCCGAGGAATGTCAGGTAAGTAATTCAACTTAATTTGTGTGCTTGCCCTCGCGTTTCTGCAAACTTAATAAAGATGAGCGGTTCGCCGAGTTCTTATGTCGCGATTTAAACGACGGGAAAATGATACACGCAGAGATATGATTGATATCAACCTTTTGCAGAATAAAAATAGTATCTCTGTAATTATTTAAGTATTAATTAAATATTTAGATGTGTTTTGGCTTTATATGTGTTATCTCAAGATAAAGTTAAAATTTAAAAATTTAAAAAAGGTAATAAAATTAAATAAGTGAATGATGATATGTGTATTGGAGCTCTAGTAAATATAATCGTTTTAATTTATAATTATTACAATTTAATAGTATTGCATTTTTTCCAAAAAAAGCATACTATTTCTTTAAATAATCACACAAATAAACATAAAATTATTAATCGTTTATCACACTTATCTATCATTTTATTATTTATTATTGGTATTATTTGGGATTTTTATATAAGAAAATTATTCATTTGTTGTTTAAATTAACACTTTGTTTTTTGCATTAAGGAATTGGTTTGGAATGCGCGATTGCAACCCGCGGCGGAATATCCAATAGAACAGATGGAGACGGAAACGAGTCAGAGTCCGACGGGCACGGTACAGAGCTTCAGTCCGACTTGGGAGATATTGCAGGTAACTTTAAATATTTTCAAGCGCATCTATTTTATGTCTCTCTGCTTCTTTCAATCAACGGCATCCATCGTTCATTATGTTTCACGGACGTATTAATAACGTAGGAAACAACGGCCCGGCTATTATTCATGGCTGTCAGATGGGTACGATGCCTGCCACCTTTCCAAACGATATCGAAAGACGATCAGCTGTTGCTGTTAGAACGATCCTGGACGCAATTGTTTCTTTTACACTTGGCGCAATGGTCCGTTTCCTGGGACATCACCGCGCTCCTCGAGGATGAACAAGTGCGCGCCAGACTCCCTACAGACGACAACCTGACGAATCAAGAACTCGTTCTGATTCAGGTTTATCAATTTTATTTCTCATTTATAGTAAATCATAACGATCGCTGTCATAATTGTTTTGAACGAATTATCTTTTTGGTATTGACAAATGCATTCTTTGACATTTCGTTTCGTTGCTTTCAGTTTTTAATTTATCCGGCTTATGTTAACATATCCACCCACGAATAAAGACAATGTCGATTTATTAGAGTATTGTTACAAAATGATATTGCGGAATGTGGATGCACGAATGCAGTGATTTTATTTATTTAAAGAGGTGATTTTATCCTGTTTCTTTATTTTTGCATAATTATTTTTTTTCAGGATCTCTGTTAGATAGGAAATAATGTATTTTCTTACATTCCAGGCTATAATATGTCGATTTAGGCAATTGTCTCCCGATTTCGGCGAGTGTGGCTGCATGAAGGCGGTGGCTTTATTTACGCCAGGTAAAGAAAGTTATTAGATGCAATCATCATACTAATTATTAACGACACAAGGAATATTTTCAAACATAATAAATTTAATAATCGTTATAAAACCATTAAAAGCAAGAAATATATATTTATCTTAGAAGACATTAAGAAAAGTAAAAAACAAACCTAAAGAAAATTTCAAAATGCTATTACTCTATTTTCAGCTCTTTTTGAATTTTTTCTTGTTTATTTGAAAGCTGGAAAATGTTTGAAGTTACATAATACATTCAAATAATTTTTTTTGAAATAAGATGACCAAGAAATGTAAGCAGTAACAATTGTTAACATTATATTAGTGTTTTAAGATTAATAAGATTTGTCATTATTTATTTAATTATGTATGTATTATTTATTACGATATATCTTGGGATATCTCGAAATTATTAAACAATGATGAATATTGCATCGTTTTCGGATAACTGATGCATTTACCCTTATTATCATATAATTGCCTTGATCGATTCTCCGTATCAATGTGGATGAATATCGCTACATTCCTTTTTTTATGAATTGCAGAGACAGTGGGCCTACACGCGGTTCAACCGATTGAGATACTACAGGATCAAGCACAACGTATCTTAGTGGATTACACGAGGTCACGGTATCCGCAACAACCAGGGAGAATTGGCAGGTTAATGATCCTAGTCGGATATCTGAGATGCGTCTCTTCTAAGACCGTCGAACGTTTGTTCTTTCACGAAACCATCGGGGAAATACCAATCTCGCGTTTGCTAGTCGATATGTATCAAATGGAGAAATACATCAATTGAAGCGCATTTGCACATCGTACACATGTTATATAAATGTGTCAGGACCAGCGAGCTCTCGCAGCTTTTCAAAACTCTTCCGCGGCAGAATGGAATAAAAATTTTTTCCGCCATTCACTCTCGCGATTTTGTAGTATATAGCGCTGATATTTAAAATGGAAAATATTTACCTAATTGTTTTGACAAATCCTCCCGTTGTAACATGAGATTTCGGTACTATTGTTGTTAAACAGTTAATCATTCTTATGTCGATTATTTTTTATCGAAAGATTGCCATAAGGTGTCAATTTGTTAACTGCTGCTCGAATTTTCTTTTTAACCGTTTAATTTTTTTTATTTTTAATAATTAAATCATAATAATTTTGTAATTTAATTTTTTATTTTACTTTTATACACAAACATAATGCTCAAGTATGTTAAAAGAAATCAGAAAATTGATTTATATGTTTCTGACGATGCTAGGTATTCTACTTGCAAAAAGATTCATGTTATTATCTACTATTCATACTATCGCACTTTTAAGTAAATCAAAAGTTACGTCATTGTTTATATATGTATATCGGACAATTATGACAATTTTGCCGAAATTCCTTTTTCATATGTGCCAAATAAAATACAGCGACAAACTAAGCATTAACTTAGCACATCGAGCATTAACTTGCGAATTTAGCAATTCGAATTCGAATATTCTAAAGAAGCTCTAGAAAGAAGTAATGAAATTATTTGTGTTTTTTGTTGCATATTGCGAGTTCTTTATTTATTCAACGTAGATCGCAAAAGTTATAGAAAATAAACTGGACATCTATTTTCTACCAGTTTAATGCAAGGATATACATATATATCTATTAAAAACTTTATCTCTATTCTACCACTTTTTTAATAAATACTATTTAAGAATCACATTTTTATGTGCCTATACGTTTTCGCGTAATAATAATACTCTATTACTATAAATCTATATCTTATTTGCGATAGTAATTATTTTCTAACAATATATTCTTAATCAGCGTCTCAAATAGTTGACGGAGTACAATTAATTGTAGAATCGTTTCAAAAATTGTACACGAGGTTTACAAAGAAAAAAATAATCGAGAGATAATCTATACCACATATCTCTATGATTCCCGTTGTGTATATCAAATCAACTCGATTTGTTAAATATAACTATATAGAATAAACGCATCGTATATGTTATGTGTGTATATATATATACAATGCAAAAATAAGTTATAATACAATAAAAATAATGTAAGCGATAAAAATATCGCACAATACAATTCATAAAGTATTGTAAAAAGGCAGTGTGGTATAATAATGGTGCTCTAATTTTTTTTATATCATTGTGCTTCTACAAAAATAATATAATTTTATAAAATCAGTTCGATTGCAATATGATCTTTTATCGCGAATGATGTTGAAGGAAACGGACAAAGAAAAATGAATCCAAAAATTTAAAATGTGAAGTTGTATTCCATAATATAATTGTTATATATTTTGAAATCTTTTGTTAATAAAAATATCAAATTTGTTATACGCGCTTACGTAATATTGTAGCATACAGGATGAACTTTATTCTGTATTAATAAATGTCTCATACAAATATATATCTGTAACATTTTATTCTAATATATATTAAACTTCTCATTGATATCTTAAACAAAAAAATCTGTCTCATTATAGATTTATTGTATAAAATAGTCATATATTTTTACTAACAATGATTAAAAAATTTATTTCGGAGTTACATTTATATAATTTTTACCATATTGTACTTAAAACAAAGTATTAAAATTTATCAAGTTTTGTGTGTGTAATAGTATATAGAATAATATTATATTTATATATATTATATTTTTATATTTTTCACCATATTATTTTACTCTTTTAGAGTTATTTTTTCAGCTTTAGAATTGCCTTTATTTTAGAACTGTAAAAATATAATTAGCCTTGAATCCTAATTACAGATAATGAATAAGCAAAATAATTCTAAATATCTGTCTTCATTGTTACAAGATTATGACGAATAAATTTTATTTTTGTAAAAATGTTATAATTTACATTTTACATTTATTGTAGGAATTACTTCCATTGTCAGTCTTCATTTTACGATGGAAGTTGATTTAACCACGAGAAATGAGGAGCAATAATTGTTCTCTTCCCTGAGAATGGCATGAGTTCTCGACTTCTTTGAAATTTTTTTAGTCTAATGTTAAATTCTGAATATAGAAAAAAAGGTATTTTTTAATTAACATATGTATTTCTGAATATAAAACTGTTTCTCATTTCGTGAAATTGATTAGCTTTGTGTACACACACAATTCATAATAATGATAAAATAAATTTAATACAAGTACTATTTTTAAGCTTCTATACATTTAAAAAAAAAAAACATATATATATATATAATTAAAATCTGTGTAGAATTTTTACGTTTGTATATATTTCAATTCGCTCCGAATCACTTGCAACACTCTGATACTTAATAAATTTATTCGCTAACGATCGACCATTTTTACGTTTTGCAATTTGAAGTTCTCTTCTGTACATTGAAAATTAAATCATATCTGAAGTTATAAGAAGTCCTTAATGTATATATTGCCAAATCTTTTGTTGCATAATTGATAATATTGTAAAAAAAAAGAATAGCGAGAAAAAATAAAAAATTCTTGTAAAATTGACAGAGAAAAATAGCGAAAGATGAAATAAGCGAAACGAATGATCTCGTCTCGATGATTGACGCGAGACAGTCGAAGAATATATTTATTGTTAAGCATTGTAAGGACGATATATCGATTTTTTGAAATACATCAGTCTTACGCGGCGATATCTGTTATCGTTTTGTTGTGAAAATGCGGAAGGTATTTTTACATCGCATCACATATAGGGTTTATGCGCTGTTTGAATTGCAAAATTCTGTCTTTTACGAAGAGAATGAAAAATAAAACAAAAAAAAGAACAACAGAACGAAATGAACGAATACATAATATGTACTTGTAGCGTTGACCGTGTCGTTAGAAAGGCGAATGTTTACTGACGAGTTCAAGTTTCTATCCAATTCACTATATTCAAAAAATATTTTCCAGGCAAGAGGAATGTATGTTAACCGGTTGTAAACGTTTCCCTTTTTCCTTTCCGTAATTATTGCGTGATGTAGTGCGGAAAATACGCATGCATACATATATATTTCCTTCCGATATATTTGCGATATTTATTAGATCCTCTTTACTAAATTACTATATTGTACATATAATTTAATCTGAAATATCTTCTTTGTTTTTAAATGTGGAAATACGAGAAGAAACTGTTCTATTCGAAAAGTCAAATATTAATAAAATTTTTTAGTCATGATTTTCGAGGTTTCTCGAGAGTATCACTGACATTTTATTTTAAATGAAAGAACTAACTTTTTTAAACAATTTTTTCAAATATCGAGATATTTAAATAAGAAGCGTTAATTTATAATGCCTGATACAGATTATTATATAATATCTCGGAAAATGTTCGCACATTTTTTCGCTTATTTTACTACAATACCTTCAGTAAGGTGCAATAAATATATATATCGCACAAAATAAGATAATACGCATCCGCATGAAAATAAAAATTTACATAACGACACGTTGTATCGATGCGATAAATGTGACATTTCAAAACTTGCTTATCAAGTTTATTCGCGCGCATACACAGAGCAAAAAAGCTATCGTCGTCAATTATACATTAAAGCGAAATTTGTGAAGGTCTTGAATGTTTCTTTTCATCGTTATGTTACACATGTTTATGCTAAAACGATAATGAATAAAGATTATGGATTCGTAAACTGCGGTTACGCTCTCGTGATTTGGAAGATTCAAAGCGTAAAATGTATAGGCACATGTTACATAATATTTTCTTTGTTCGTGATATCTCTCGCATGTTCTTGGATAAAGAAGAAGACAACGCGTGCGATTTTTCGATTTGATATATAGGATTTCTTTTTAAGGAAGTATTTTTCGACCCATGTATAAAGGAAACTTTTTGTTCGGAATTAAATTATCTTTCAAATGAGATCAAAGTGATTGTAATTCGCTCTATAGGTTTTGAACTAAACCAGTTTATAACCAATTTCAAAATGTACCGAAAAGTGTTTTTTCGGCTATTGACGGTTATATATATATATATATACATATATATAATACTTCTTATAACGTCAGCTATGGTTTAGTTTTTAATGTACAGAAGAGAACTTTAAGAAAAATTGTAGAACGTAAAATATGGTCGATCGTTAGTGAATTTATTAAGTATTACAGTATGGCAAGTGGTTCGGAGCAAATTAAAAATATATATACAAACATGTAAAAATTCTACATCGATTTTAATAATCACTTCTATTTGCAAATATTTTTATCTTTAGAATTTATTAGGTATAACCACTCAGAAAGCTCCACTTCCCATCCCCTTTGCACTGAGTGCAAAGAGTGAACGATCATCGATGACAGAGATCTCGAAACAAGTCGAGAACTCGTGTCGTTCTCACGCTCAAGGAAGAGAGCTATCACTCCTCATCATGGTTACGTTTACTCCCATGTTAGGGAGGGAGAATGAGATCAAACACTACAGAACTGATCCTGTGAAGCATGATCTTAAAATTTGGCTGTCTCCCATGCCATATATATACTGTATGTGATTGGATTTTTACTACGAGTAACACTTTGTCATTGTAGCCCTCTAGCGACTAAAGCATATACAGAGTCCCACTAAAAATGGCCACCCTGTTTTATCTTCTAAATTAAATAAGATAGACGATAGACCATAACAAATATATATCAAATTAAATGGTTCAAACTCTATTTTAAGCATAGTAGTTGCATACAAAGACTATCCGTGTTAATAAACGGAGAGATATGCATAATTTTTTTTGTAACAATGCATGTGGACATTTCGATAGAATAAAAGTTGTAGCGCTGTTTGAAACAAATACAATGATATATGATTTAATGTAAATATTTTACATATTACACGAGTTTTATCGGTTTAAAATATCGCGGGTGACGTCTACCTTTTCATTTTCAGCCCTGCGATATGGCAACTTCTGACTCGCGCATTAGAGATTAACGTACGTCATGTTATCATTTGATCATAATACTCAGTATACAAAAAATATTACAATTTATTATAATGGATGAAGAAGATAAATTTAATAGAATGCGAAAAATTTTGATGCATGCTAATTTTAATCGTATAACTGCGGTACGAATGTATGGAGAAATATATCTAAATATCAGCATCATCTAGACATGATTATTTCGAAGGTAATTTATTACTTTCGAAATGATTTACCCATGAAAAAATAAGATTTAAAGATTTAACTAAAAGCAGATGCGCATTTAAAAGATTATAAATATTTTGCATTATTAGTTCGATATTTTGCACGTAAATTGGCCAAAACATTAAAACATGCCGCATCAACAAATTGATAGAATCTGTTAAGACCTCTGTATATAAAAAAACTTAAGCAGTAAAACTAAGACTTAAGAATTTCATCCATACGGAATTTTCAGCGTTGCTATCAGCGTTTCAATATGACTACCTTACTGTTCGATCGTGATTGGTCAATTCGCTTAAGTCTTATAAGTCTTACTGCTTAAGCTTTTTTATGTGCTGGAGCCTTTAGGCTCCTTATTCAAGAAAACCCTTACTCGAGTGTACGAAAAATAGCTTGACAAACAGGTAAATTAAGCGAATAATATTTCAAAAGATCTAATCTCTTATTTTTATAAAATTTGGTAAAAAAAATTAAAAAATAAAAATAGAAATTGTGACATAGTCCACTCTTAAAAAAGGCATGTTAAATTGATACTCGCAAGTATTGTTGCTTTTTTTCCGCGATGCTGATTATCTCGACACTGCGCTACGCATTACTTCATATCAATAAAAGGCTGTCATGGTTGAGCCACGCATTCGACAGTTCAAATATTAAGTATGTGTGTATAATTTTAATTTATTTGATTTTGAAAAAACGGGTAACTAGAGTTAATATCTAAGTAATTTTATAAATACGTGTGTGTATGTGAAAAAATTAATTAACGCTGTTAATGATTATAACTTCTTCGAATTCGAAAGAATAAGATTAAAACTATAGGAAAATATAATAATTATAATAGAATAGACTATCGCGTTTCGGAAATCACAATCTTTCGTTTATTGTATAAAGATATATTCTAGTATTGGAAGAAATAAATTTTTTGGGGGTAGCATCTCGCAAGATATAAAAGAAACATTTAATTCTGTTTAATATTGTAATATTGCAAGAGATATCTCGATTTTTTGTATGACATTTTGCGAAAACCTGATAATATACTTATTATCGAGCGATCATATGAACGTGAAAGAATTAATTAATGCTGCTAGTGATTAAAACTCTTTAAAAAATAAAAGATTATATGGATAAAACCATTTTTTCTATGTCGTATCACGTATCAAGATATTTCTAAGTTCCGAGAGGGATATAAAAATATTTTGAAGCCTCTTTCTCTATTCTCTCAATTACTTTCTTTTTTGCTTCCATTTTATTCAAAAATATTAATATAATATGCTGTTTTGGCTTCAAAGCACGAGATCTTTTGTCTTGATTAATCATCAAACGCTTACTCGAAGTATTTCATTGATTAATCTAATAATTCAAATACTCCTAATAATCCAAGACGGAATATATGACGTCATTAATCGATCTCGGAACGATCAAACCTATTTCATTCGAAAATGCTGTATGTTACCGCCGGCATAGCTCTCAGGTTCATTAGAGTACTCAAACCTCTTCACCCGGCAAATGCCTTCGTTAAGGTGGAGATACTGTCGAGGAGGAAAATTTTTTATTCAGATTTTATTAGAATCTAATAGAAATTTTTAAATATAGGTAATAAGCAACGATTCATATTTGAAAATACATAATGTTTATACATATATAATAATATAATAACGAAATACGTACAATATAAAATTTATTAAAATTTTTAGATTAAATGTAGCTAATCTACCGCGACCAAAAAAATCATCAATAAATTTGATTATGTCTCTCTCAATTAAAAGAGAAAGAGTTTTTAAAGAACAGGTACGACGCGCGGTGGGCGCGCGGTGCGGGATGTGAAAAGATAGATGAAGTTTCGATGTTATTCAAAGATTAAATCAGAAGATAAATCACGGTTTAAATTTCGCGTATGTACACGATAAATAAATAAATTGACGGTAATTGTAATATGTTGCGACAATAAAAATGTTTTGACATTCGGAGCGCATTTTATAATTTGTAATTATAATGTGCGTGAGAAATCGAATGCGCATTATAATAAAATCTATATAAAATCTAATGGCCGATTTATTTTCAAATGCGCGATTTTATACGAATTCCGCGATCAAATATATCTTGTTTCGTGAACAATTGCTATAGATGTAATTACAATTTATAGATACAATTTAATAATTGATGCTACCAGCATCTAATATTCTCAATATAAGAAATTGTAAAACTTTTATTTTATTATTACGATATATATTTGATAAAGATTCAAATAAATCGGAAATAAAAATGCTAAAAATTATTTAGTTTGAATTACTTTTTTTGAATATTACAAATTATTAGATACTGATGACATTCACATTTGAATTTAAAATTACATAACTTTGAAGAAAATACAATTTTTAATTTACAGAATAAAATGTTAATACAATTTACAAAATAAAATGTTACATAAAATGTTAAAGCTAAGACATATGTTACATATAACAGAATGCAACTTAAATGTATTTAAGATACATTTAAGATACATTTTTACATTTTTCATAATTAAATTAAATTTTTAATTTTTATCTGTAATTTTTTTCCTAATTGATTTGTTCATCTCTCCAATATTTTAATAGTCTTACAATTAATATTATTTTAATTCCTAATAGCATTTAATTTCTTAAAAATCTTAAGGAATTAAATGACTACCTATCTTAAGTTAAGATAGTTTTGACAACTTTATTTTTGTTGGCTAAGCCAACGGGAATCTGGGGTCATCTAAAGTTTGGGGAGCAGGTCCTAACCGCGTGCCCTACTCGCGTGTCCTAACTGTGTATCCTACTCCCATGTCCTACTCGCGTGCCCTACTCGCGTGCTCTATTCGCGTGCCCTATTCGCGTGCCCTGATAGAATGCACCGTATGTTGCTTCCGTTGGGCCAGTTGGACCTACCTTTCGTTGATCCTGGCCATATTCATTCTGGCTACATCTAGCCAGAGATGTAGTATCCACCTCTATCGGAGGTCAATTAAGGAAAGAAATTCCTTCTGTTGCCGGCTAATTATTATTGCCGGTGTATGAGCGTAATTTCACGCTCGTTTATGGTCGTGAGGCATTACGACCGTTTGTCATGCATCATTTTAATACAACTTTACTTTAATTAATATAATGCCAAATTATCAATCAAAATTAATTGATTGAAATTCTTATAATAATATATAATATTGTTTGTAATAATATATAATTTATATTAAAATAAAATTAATAAAACATTTATGTGTCTTATATAATTTAATAAATCGAT
>NW_021852343.1:140464-143218 GCF_003651465.1 Formica exsecta
CGCGAAAGCCGTCCGCGGCTCGATGACGGGACCGACGACGCACTGCTACTTTATTGCTCGAGTATCGCCGCGCGAATGATAACACGTAAGAAAGGAATTTGAGCGTCTCGCCCCACTACAGTTCTATTCAAATGCCTTCGTATGAATGATAACAAGACCGTGATACGTAAACAATGTTTACGCGCGTCAATGTTTACGCCGCCAAGGCCCATGTTAGGTATTGTTCTAATTCGCTGCCGAAATATTTTACGTACTATAAAATATATATGGGAAATATTAAAGTTTTAAATTATATATTAATTAATTATTAAACGATTAATGTATCACGGATCTTATCGTTATATTAATTATTCGATTTTGCGATTCAATCGTTTTATAACACGTTCTTAATCCAAATTATATTTAAATTATATCTCGAAAAATCAAATGATATAGCATCGCGGAAAAAAATATATTTGACTCTATGTGTTGTTAAAGAAATAATTTTTGTCCGTAAAGATCTCAACGAAACGATAATTTATAATTTATTTTCCTATTACTTTAATTCTTATTTTTTCTTATTTTAATGTTTACTTTTTTAATTTAACGCAGAATTTAATGTTGACGTGTTGTCAAGCGTTCCTTCCATTATACCGACTTTTAAACAAAATTTTGTAACTTCGCATGACTGTATCTCATTAACCATTGAACCAAAGAATTTAAAATTTGCATCACGTGTTGAGTATTAAATTGTGAATAACCTCCTAAAATGGTAGCACAAACGGATCAAACGTTCGGAAATGCGAAGCGAATTTCGAAACTTAATTGTTCGATGGCGTATGTAATATTATCGTAAAAATATTATATTCTATCTTAATTTAAATTATTGTGTTAGTTTTATCAGTAAGAAATTATGTCTCATACTAATTATATCAAGAAATTCTTTCGCGTTTAGAAAATAAATAAATAATATAGTAAACATTATGCAATTTATTTAAAAAATGACTTTGTTCCATAACTTCATTGATTAATAGGATTTCTATCTATATTTTTCGTACACCAAGTATTATGATTAAATGATAACATAACATACGTCATACGTCAATCTCTAACGCACGAGTCAAAAGTTGGTCATATCGCAGGGCCGAAAATGAAAAGGTAAACGTCGCCCTCAATATTTTAAACCGATAAAACTCGTGTAATATATAAAATATTTACATTAAATCATATAATACATCGTTGTATTCGTTTCAAACAGCGCTACAATTTTTATTGTCGAAATATCAACATGCATTATTATAAAAAAATTATGCATACCTCTCCGTTCGTTAACACGGATAGCTTTTGGTAAGTAACTACTATGCTCACAATAGAATTCAATTTGAATCATTTAATTTAATATATATTTGTTGTAGTCTATCTCTTTTAAAGTAAAAAATAAATGGGGATGGCCATTTTTTATGGGACACCCTGTATATATATATACACACAATATGCTGTATTTAAAAAAATTCATGGAGGCTTAAAAATAGTGCTTGTATTAAATTTATTTTATTATTATTAGTGTGTACAGAAAGCTAATCAATTTCACGAACTGAGAAACAGCTTTATAATGAAAAATTTGTTAATAAAAGAATTTTTTTTCTATTCAGAACTTAACATTAGGCCACTCAAAAAGATTTCGAGAAAGTCGAAAATATAACATCCATATTATTTTATAATCTTGGTTTCTAACTTTACTATTTGTATATTTAAATCGACATTTAGATGAATCAACTAACAAAAAGCACTCGTGTAGCTGAGAAGACACTACTCGGCAGTAAATATATCTATATACAGTATTACATTTATCGAATGTAGGTTTCGTATTTTTCGTAAAATAAAAGAACATCATTTATATATAATGACAATTTAGCAAGAGTTTTATAACTTTCAAACTTTTGCAGAAAGACCATTATCAAGGAGATGAATAAATCTATTTATTGCATACTGTTTCCTATGCGAATTTCGTTCATCGACATGAGATATAATATTTCTTATAACTTCAGATGTGGTTTAATTTTCAAAGTACAGAGAGAAATTCAAGAAGAATTGCAGAACGTGATATGGCCGATCGTCGGTGAAGAACATTTTTTAAAAGTGTTACAGTATGGTAAATGAATCAGACAATCAGAGCAAATTAAAATATATATGTAAAAATATAAATAACGATTTTACTAGTCATTTCTATCTGAAAATATTTTTATCTTTAGAATTTATTAGGTATAACCACTCAGAAAGCTCCACTTCCCATCCCCTTTGCACTGAGTGCAAAGAGTGAACGATCATCGATGACAGAGATCTCGAAACAAGTCGAGAACTCGTGTCGTTCTCACGCTCAAGGAAGAGAGCTATCACTCCTCATCGTGGTTACGTTTACTCCCATGTTAGGGAGGGAGAATGAGATCAAGTACTACAGAACTGATCCTGTGAAGCATGATCTTAAAATTTTGCTGCCTCCTAGGTCATATATATACTATGAGTGATTGGATTTTAAATACGAGTTAACACTTTATCGTTGTATCCCTCTAGCGACCAAAGCAAGTACTAAGCGAAATAATCTAATAATAGAACTTTCGATTGGATGTACTAGTGTACGCTGCATACTGATACACATTAAAGGCTATCATATACAAATTTTCAATAGCATAACGGCATAACTGATAATAATAGAAAACAGTATAATAATTAATATTATAAATTATTAGTTTCGTTATTTGTATATTATTATAATAT
>NW_021852343.1:143335-144048 GCF_003651465.1 Formica exsecta
TTATTATATTATTTTATTCTTATTATCATATTATTTGTAATTAATATTTTTTTACGCATTATTGTTATTGTTTTTTTTTTGTATTAAATAACAATAATAAATACTCATAGTATTAATCATCTTTTACTGTTTTAAATACTTATATATGCTATTGTAAATTTGTATGCGATGGCATTCAACTGAATTCAATTATATTATTTAATTATAATCTATTTCTTTGAGAAAGATAACATTCTTTTTATCGATACATAATAGAGAGTATGTTTATATCTTTCAAAGACTTTTCATTATTCTTCATAGATGGCATTACTTATATATTTAGCGAGCGTTCTACGACTTTTAATCAAGATTACTTCAAACAAGGCCACTTCAACCAAACTCCAATTAAATTAATCATTGATTAATTCAACTGGTAGAATTACAGCAAATTATCTAATTATATAACTCATTGTCCTTAATCTAATTTTTTCATGATTCAAACGCAATAATCCTATAATATATATATTAACAAAATACTGTCAAGATTATTTGATAAATTAATCGTCGATTAAATAATTAATTGAAATTCAATTGCGCGCGCAAAGTGGCTCTCGAATTTTTATTTAAAAAACGAAAATTGGAATCCTGATAAGTGAAGAGTATGATGACTAATCGTTAATTTTCATGTAAATTTATGCGTACGAGAAGTATATGCGTATATAAATATATATATA
>NW_021852343.1:144170-180515 GCF_003651465.1 Formica exsecta
ATATATATATATATATACCCGTTATATCCCAGACTGCACATGTCCCTAAAAGATGCCTAAAAGACAATTTAAAGATGTCTTATCGTGTCCTTTAGATATCTTTAAGATGTCTCTTGGCCTTCTTGTGCTGTCTGGGATATAACCATTAAAAATATATAACCATTTAAAGTAAGCATAAAGCATATATAATGCTAATAGAATTAATAAATACTAGAGAAAGATAACAAAAAAGAAAAAAAAATATGAATAATAAAATTATATTTTCGTAATTTTTAATTAAATTAGATATTATTAGACACATTAATAGATAGATAAATTAGACACACACACACACACACAATTATTTTATTTTATTTAAACAAAGCACAATAAACAAAACTTCTAATTGTAATATTATACTTAGAATAATTATGAAATGTTACATAATAGAAATAAAATAAAAGATTCCTTCATGAAACAAAACAAAACTTTACACTATATAACTAATTTTTATTATAATTATAATAAATAATTAAGTTTTTTATGATAAGTGTTATTTTTAATAATTTATTTAATAATATTAATATTTTGTTTATAATATTTAATGATAAAAATCATATAATTTATTTATATGAGAGATAATTACAATATACATCTCATTCAAATATATATAACATTCAGTTTTTAGGATTTAAGAAAAAAATGGACGGAAAGTTTCTATTTTCCTTTAAAAGAGTTATTTACACTAATTGCCTCGTGATGAAATCGAGGAAGGCTGTAACCTTTGTATATACTCCTGGAAAACCTGGTTCTGCGCATTTAAAACCATATGATACTACTCCAACAATATAATAAAATTTGTGATCTCGAGGACTAGGAGACATCATTGGCCCACCACTGTCACCCTGAAAAACCATTTCATATCGTTATTAAAAGATAAATAATTAATAAAAAAACATTTATTTAGCAAATTAGTAAAGACTTTTTATCTTTTAAATTTCAGTTTTTTTTTTTAGATTGCTGTATTATAATTCATTTCTCATTATACATTGTATTAACACACACAAGCTATTACATATATAAATAATAAAAAAGATACAAAAATTTTCAGAAGTTAATAGAATTGTGCTTACAGCAAAATATTAATTGGATAGCTAATAAACTTGATAAATATAGTAATAAAACTGTATCAATAATGATACTAAGAATTATTTAAAAAAAAAACGAAAATTGATTTAGAATCAAAGTATGGATAGCTCAGATTAAAAACAATTAACTTTTGGGAGAATACCTGCTCAATTGATTAAAGCGTATGATATATGCACATAACTTAATTCATTAATTTTTTATTAATTAAACCATTTTTGTAAAATATGGCAAATACATTTAAAAAGTTTTTATTAATTTTTTAAAATAATTCTACAATTATTTCTCACCTGACAGGCGTCTTTTCCACCTCGAGCATAGCCGGCACATAGAACGCGGCTATCTATTACATTTCCTTTAAAATTCTGAAAAGCTGTTCTGCATTCTTCTTCTGTACGTATAGGAATTTGTGTCTGCAAAAGCCGACTGCTTGTGGGTCCACCTAAAAAAATAAACAATATTATAAAATAAATTATATTATAATAAAAATATAAAAATACTAAGAATTATTTAAAAAAAAAACGAAAATTGATTTAGAATCAAAGTATGGATAGCTCAGATTAAAAACAATTAACTTTTGGGAGAATACCTGCTCAATTGATTAAAGCGTATGATATATGCACATAACTTAATTCATTAATTTTTTATTAATTAAACCATTTTTGTAAAATATGGCAAATACATTTAAAAAGTTTTTATTAATTTTTTAAAATAATTCTACAATTATTTCTCACCTGACAGGCGTCTTTTCCACCTCGAGCATAGCCGGCACATAGAACGCGGCTATCTATTACATTTCCTTTAAAATTCTGAAAAGCTGTTCTGCATTCTTCTTCTGTACGTATAGGAATTTGTGTCTGCAAAAGCCGACTGCTTGTGGGTCCACCTAAAAAAATAAACAATATTATAAAATAAATTATATTATAATAAAAATATAAAAATATAAAAAATAACAGGCCGACAAAGAAAAATTTTTGTCGAGTAATTTTAATCAGAGTAAATGTTTCTTATAGATTTTTGGTCACAAAAAACAATGCCGCTCTCCAAATTGCTGCATCACGTCAGATTTCAAAGTTATTTTGAATTTTAAAGTGAGAAATCAGCGATTTCTAATTTGGAGCAATTTGGACAACGGCATTGTTTTTTGTAGCCGAAAATCTATAAGAAACACCTACTCTGATTAGTTACTTGACAAAAATTTTTTTTGTTGGTCTGTATAATTATAATACAAAGCATTTTAGCACTACTTGACATATAAAATTATTACATAGTTATTAAATTTTTCATGTATACATACACATTATTTACCAGATTATAATTAGAAATTAGAGAAATTTATCACAGATTATAATTAGTAAAGAATATACTTGTGTGTGTAATTCATTTCAATCAGTACTTACGGAAATAAACAGATCCCCATCCAGCAACGAAAGGATATGTATTTTCCAGATTTCTATATCTATTAAAATCATCTACTGGAAGACAAATGGGATGAATCGTTGCTGAAAATTTATAAAGTTGATATCAATTTATCATCTAGTAATAAGAAAAGAAGTTAAAAAATTCTAGAAACTATCTAAGTTATAATATCTAATTTTGCTAATAGCTAATATCTGATTTTGAAAATTGTGATGACAATATTTAGTTTTGCGCAGATTTTATCGATTTTATAAATCAAATATCTATCTATTATTTTAATGTAGCTATATTTATAGAAAAGATATATAAATCTAATTGTAAATGTAAAGATTTATTCTTAATCAAATAATTCTCACTTAAAAGCAAAAAGAAAAAATAAAAATTTTTGATATCTTTGAAAAGTTTTGATATCTCTTTGTAACTCTTTTTGGCGCGAAATGATAAATATATCATCAGTCACGAATTACGCTAATAAAAAGACAAAACGCGGGGAAAATAAATTGATAGATACAGAACAAATACTTCCTGAGAAATCGATTATGGTCTCAAATATTAAGTTTTCTCATTTCTCCTCAGCTCACATTCCATACCAATCAAATTTTTTTAGTAATAAATTTTACACGGTTTTTTGGTCTTTCTTGGGAACAATCACGTAATTGAAAAAAAATAAAAATAGACATTAGTAGAATAGGAAAACTCACGTGTATAAGGTACTTCTCGAGTTGTTTTCAAGACAGCCACATCGTTCGTATGGCTCGTGGGATTGTAGTCGGGGTGTATTGCTTTCCTTTCGATAAAGTCCTCGAAGGGAGACGCTCCATCAAAATCGTTGTCGAGATCCAAGTCACCTACACGTATTTTGAACAAATCGTCCCGTCCATGTACGCAATGCGCAGCAGTGAGCACGTGCCGAGTGGAAATCAAAGCGCCGCCGCAAAGCCATCTCGGAACATTCGGATCTCTCGGGCTTCTATATCCGAGAGCGGTAAGCCAAGGCCAAGCACCTGCAAAATTCAATCAATTAGTTATTATTATTAGCGTTAACACTGACAATGACACTGATCTATGTTACGCTTAATATTTTGTAACCGGCATTCATATCAATATCGTATCAATTAAGCATTGAAATTTAAGATTCTGCCGAAACGAAGGCTATGTAAAATTAAAAAGAGATTAGCTATTTATTTTCACTTATTGACATGTGAAATAAAATCGTTTGTAACAGAAAGAAAAATCTTCAATTTTCGCAAAGAGAAAATCGATAAAGAAAACACTTCTATAAAATTTCTCCGAGCTTAGAAAACAAGGAAGACGTATTTTAAAATTGTAAATTTTTCTTAGAAACATATAATTTTAAAATGTGATTGTTGATGATGCATGACAAGCAATAAAAAAATGTATTAAAACGTTGATCTTAGGAGTTTCTTTAGCATAAAAATCATTCGTACCTAACGAAGCTGGCTCGCCACCAACGATCTTACGTAGCGATACATTACTGAATCCGCAATCAGGTGGATGCAAAGGACCATACACAGTATTCGTGATCTCGCTACGACCTTGATCGTCTTCCAAATTGTTGCCTGTGTTTCCTGTATTACCGGTATTTCCGCCATTGATGTTGTTAGGACAGCAAACTCGAGGGTCTCTACCCTCGAATCCGCAAACCGAAGAACGGAGGAAATTTACTACCGCTGGATCTTGAGAATTTGATTGCAAAAGGTTGAGCAACACTGCACAATTTTTGATATTTATGCATATGCCGGGTTGTCCTTGCGGATTCTGGCATGAACCTATAACGTCAAAGCTTAAATTTAACGAAGTTAATACTATATTTAGTGAATTCCTTCAAAAAAGGTCAATATGATTTTTTATTTATATGCACATCAGTATAATTCTAAAAGACTAACGTTTTTATAAAATCCGCTTTAGACGATCTATAATTCGTGATAAAAGACTTAAGATAGGATTCTATTTATAATTTTATATGCTATATATTCTAATGTATATATACGTGTATATATTCTAATACGTATTTTTTGTATGTGTGCATATTACACTTCTTCAAATGTTTTCTGTATTACACGATACATAAAACTGTAAATAAAATTCCATATGTCTCGTAAATGACTTCTTATACGTTGACATAGTATTACTTTTAGATATATGATATACATATATATTTTTTACATACATTGTATAAAAATTAGATTAATTATAATGTCCCGTAAACATTTCGTTATTCAGTTATAATGATCAATTCTTCAAAAATCTCTGATTAACCAATATAGGAATTATAGGGTAGTAGTACATAATTGTAGAAATATGATTTAGCATGAAAGATTGTATACATATAGTTTTAAGCATTGAACATTTATGTACATACGATAAAGATTTATGTATGTCTGATTATATCTAAATACTAGTTATAGTATGTAAATGCATTTTCTGTGAAAAAAAGTGAATAATATGTTTGCTAATGTTGTTAATGTTGCATCGCTAAGTACTGTCTTTTAAAATCTCATGACTATAAATTTAAAGTATTCCGGTAAGTATATCATCATGGTTTATATTGTACAGTGAAATATATCTATGAAACAAGGTCAATTCTATAGATGCGTTCAGCTATTCATTGTCAGATATTTATGCCGCATAAGGTTAAAACTTATATCTTTCCTTATTTTATAGCAAAATATTATATGTATATTTATAAAAAAATTTTCCTTTTAAATTAATTGATTTCAAAATGTTTCTATAATATATTAATATGTAACACATACATATATTACATTTATTGTATATTACATTTAGTCATGTTTTTTTATTTGTTTCATTGATTATGTAATTTCTAACTTTTTATCCTTTATTTAAGACTTCTTTAATTTGCAATATTTATTATAGAATTTCTTAAATTTATATATTGCATTAAGCTAGTATAATGCATAATTGTACAAACCCTTTCTGTCAATTGTATCTTTAAGTAATTATATCACTATTTACAGCACGAACTAAAGCAGTCTATCTAATAAATCGTAACAACTTATTTCCATTCATAATGATTACTCTATAGATCAATAACCGCGACCACATCCGATAAATTCTCTGCTGATTCAATTATACTACATGTGATTATAATAATTAATTAATATGAAAATAGAATTGTGATAATTGTATAATTAGCCATTAATTTTTCTATTATGTTTCACACCGATTATTCTTATTTAATTTAAAAAAATGTTATAAGAAAATGCCCATCCTAAACATATATTCTCAATTATTGTGATACTAATAATTTCTCGTTGAAACTTTCAGTATTTATCTCAAAGTGCACTTTACATCATATTAATTTCAATCACGAATCTGACAGATTGTATGATTCTTTTAACTTGTGACGATATTTTTCTCAGAAACATCGTATCATTGAAAAGAAAATGTAAAATGTTGCAACAAATCGGCCTCCAGCCGACCTTCATCGATGGTCATGCTATATTACAGGAGACTCTCGTTCTTTCGATTTAAAGAATCTTGCCTTGGCCGTGTTCGGATAATTCTATGTCAATACCTACTACTGTAATTTCTCGGTAATCTGTGTAATAATATAATGTAAAAAGTTTATAAACTTTATATATATATGATATTATGTATACCTATAAAGATTAATTAAACTTCAGAAATTTGTGAGAAAAGTATACCAAACTTAGCACGCGTTAAATTATTAAAAGATATAGTTTTTAATATACAAAAACATATTGATTTAATTATCATAAATCACGATATAATATATCATTTAGATATAACTTTTATAAACATCTTATAATAAATCTTACAGTATATAGAAATGAAAATTGTTAAGCCATTAAGTCATTATGGATAAAGTAATAATTACGCAAGACGGAAGACGCATTCGAGAATAATGACAGCAATATGTATTTACATAGAATTAGATAATCTTTTGTGTCTAGACATGTGGATATACCGGATTTCTTTCGTTCGAAATATTAGTTCGCTATTATAAGAAAATGATATTAGTAGTTTGCAAGTAAAATCTGACCGACGTTTGTGACGAGATTGTAATGGAATCTGTAGACACATATATTACTCGAAATGGTAATAAAAAGCACATACCTTGAGACTGCGTTGATGGTATTAATATACATAGCAAACTGATGAATGCGATGACGGAAGACCACATCTTAAATCACGCGCGTCTATCCTAAAAATTCACATACATTATATTATCTCATTGTCAATATTTAAGTAAATCAATTTATAAATAAATTTTTTGTGTCCCCAAAATAGTTTTAATAATTGGATTGTTAAGAAATGTAGAATGGGCCTTAGATTACACATTAGCAAAACTGAAAAAACGAGATGCATTGCTTGAGGTTTAAGAGAGAAAAGATACGCGTGTGACGAGGACTGTTAAATAAAAACATTGCAAAGAAATTCGATGTACCAGGGCGTAGCACGTGCTCGGAGATTTCGATGCTTCTACAGCGCTATTAGGTTTTTACTCGGCGTGAAAATAAGTTCTGCCTGGGTACCCCCGACATTGAATGAATGCGAACCAAACATAATGGATGATTTATATTAGACATTTGCAACCTAGCGTGACAACATTGTTAGCGGATTCCCCTGCGATTCATTTCATGGTCAAAGTTAATTACAAGTTATATCTGACATTGAGAAAAATAAAATCACTCCGAATTAAATAAAAATAGCATCATACTAATAACATCAACCCGAAGATACGCACATTGAAAAAGTTACAATATTGACAAATTATTAAAATTTCCCAGAAAAATTACTGTGAGAAGATAAGTCAATAATTTAATTATGGTCTCAAAATAAAAAATTACATTTCCTTGTTAAATTTAAAAGACAATTTATAACATGTATACTGATGCAAAATCTTATAATATCTATGTATATTAATTAGTATATATAACATGTATACTGATACAATAAATATTCTTATTCAAAGTTTAATAAATATTGATAAATCGCAATTTAATAAATACTAAATTCCATTTTTAAAATTTTGCTAAAAAAAGGCTATATCCCAAATTCATAAAAAAATCGACAATTGGAAAATTATGAAAACAGATAGATATATTTACTGTGTACGAAATCGAAAGACAATAAAAATACTTTTTATTTAATTATTAAATATCATAACGTTCATGTTATCTTGTTTAGAACAATATTAAGAATTTTGTTTTCTTTCTTATCATGTTTACCGATAGTATATATATCTTTATGAGAAGTGTCTAATAATAAGATGCTAATATATATATCGAAGTATTGTAATACAATACGGACACACATCTGTTGCCTTAATTATGATATTGATGCATGTAATTATTGTGACAATATGTGTATAATTTAGAAATTCAAGCCAACTGCAGTCAAGTATAATTATCATACAAATCGACCAGAAGCGGTAACGTTTATCAACATATAATGTTTAACAAAACATAATTTTTTTCGCGCGTTAAATAGACATCAGCAATTTTCGAAATTATATAATGCAATTTTTATTTGATAACTTGATACGCACATCAACTTCTAATACATAATTTAACATAACATTGTTATCATGAGGTTAAAGCTGAAAGACAAAATGACAAAGAGAGAGAAAGAGATTAAAATTGATATGATATAATCAATTCCTTTAGATTTTATTGGCTACAGAAGCGCAAAAATAATTTTCATATACTTATGACAATAGAAACGAAACTGATAATTGATATAAAAACTATTAATAAAAAATTATTGTATGTGTGTGTGAATTGTATATTATTAAAAATTTTATTTACATCGGAAATTATATCGGTTTCAATTTTTTTCTCAAAACGGACATTAATTCAATCTGCTTTAATTGTTACTTACTAATTAATTAATATGTTGCACACGATCGAGATCCTTTTGCACAGAAATAAAGACACTGGCGGTTGATAGATCAACGAGAACAGCGGGAATTGTCGATGAACACCGCACGAGGATTACTGAATTGCTCTCCTCTGCCGCATTCTCTTTATAACGGACAGAGAAGCAATCAACCAATAGTCATATGCTAGACTGGGATTTAATTGTATGCGTGTAAATATGAAAGATTCTTCAATGTATATTTATGTATATATGTGAGATATATAAGAATTGCTGAAATATATCTTCGCATGCTAAATATATGTATATAAATGCCGATTGTTACAATATGAAACAAGCAAAATGATATATCGCTTTTCTGCTTTACACAGTTATACACACATTTGTGTGTATAAATTGAAACTAAACTTGTATTAATAATTCATCATTTATATATATATAAAAAAAATATTTTGTTATAAAAATTATAAGTTATATCAACAAATTACGACTTTCCATTAATTTTTTGATAAGAAAGAATCAGTTTCAAATGTTTTTAAAAAAGCAGCTGAATTTTAATTTCACATCATTTTGCTGTACATATATGTCACAGCATTTTTAAATGTATAAAATCAGTTGATAATTTTTAAAATGTAAATATATGTTTTGTTGCTTATAGCGCAAAAGAAACTGTAGCAAATAATTCAGTACATTTTATGTTATTGATATTTTAAAAAAGTATGACATAATTATACTTAAATGTAATATTCTCCATTACACATATAATTTTAAGCAGAAAAGCATATCATTTTACTTGTTTCATATTGTAACAATCGACATTTATTTATATATTTAGCATGCAAAGATATATTTCAGCAATTTTCATATATCCTACATATATACATGAATATACATGGAAAAATTTTTTGTATTTACACGCATACAATTAAATCCCAGTCTAGCATACGCGACTATTGGTTGATTGCTTCTCTGTTCGTTATTATATTTATTTATTATACATATAACTATATGTATATGATAGATATAATCAAACTATATTGCTATACAAATGTGCACACACAATCAAGAACTTTATTCTCTTTATGAAAAAAATCGGTCCTGAAATATTCGTAAAAGTCTCATGTTTCCAGATTCCCGATATGAGTCATCGGGGAAAATCGTATATATAATACGGCTATCGAGATCTTTTTTATAATTTTATCTCGCTTTCTAAATGCTACTTTGGACAATCTCTCTCTCTTTCTCTCTCTCTCTCTCAGATCTGTTTTAAATTTCTGGGGTTTTACGCATCAGAAAGAAAGGTGGCCTTGAGTTATCGTTTATGTTGCTCATACACGATACATAATGATGTTTTAATAATTTTGCGTATCTTTTATAATTACAAAGCGTGCGAGGCTACATAGTTCCGCGTACGCGGTGATTTACCGATAATAAACAGCAATCAATTTTGTATCTTTTGTATTCGATAGTGCAAGCGTGCATTTTACTCACAAGGACATTTTTTGTGTATCACGAGTGAATTTTTTAATCATGTTCACAATCAGTAATATCGGATACATGATCGGATGTGCGAGTGTAGCGAATCAAATAATTTTAAGAGTTTTAAAACATGATAATACCTTTTTCAAAGAATCATGTATTTTGCATAACATTTTCATCTATATAGTGTTGCAACAGTAAGTCAATACAATTTTGCATTATTATTTTAATTTATTATATACAGTATAAATTCTCTTTTATTATTTATATGAAAGTATATAAAATTATTGTTTTTTTTCTGATTTACATATCCTGCAATTATAATTAATATAAATGTGTGTGTGTGTGTGTGTGCGTGTCCACTTGTGCTCTTATTTTGTAAAATAAGAAGTCGTCAACTACTTGTATATGGCAAATATATCTTTTTTGTTTACGATCCTTGAAATAGACCGTATTATACGCATTATACGCACATCATCTACGAAATTTTAATTATGTATGAACTATATATATGAACAGTTAAATTAATATATTCAATTAAACAATTGCTAAAATTTGTGTTGTATAAAATACAATGGTCGTAAAAGATTACACTTAATAAGCTTAATAAATGAATTTTGATAAATAATTTTGGTATATGGCAGTGTAAAAATATTTTCATGATGACAATCATTCATCAGTAATGAAACAAATTACATATATGTGAGATTTTATAATATTAATCGGAAAAAATAAAATTTATAATTTAGCAGAAATGTATGTATGTGTATGTGTAGATCTTTATAAATCTCTTTCAGATCTTTTACAATAATCTTTAATAATATATAATACTTCTCTTTTTCTTTTTCAATTCATTCTTTAATATCAAACTAGTAACAGAAAATCTTATGACATATTTATCTTATGATGTACCTTTTCATGTTATCTTATATATTACATTTTATATCAAACATTGACAAAATAAAATTATTTATGTCGCAGTATCAACTTGAATATTGAAGATATTCCAATGTGATAAAAGTGTTGCTTTTACTATAATTATTTAGGATTATTATAACTAGAGAACAATATATTGGATTCTATTATGTAACATAACATATATACAAGAGTGACAATATATATAAGGCCTGACAAACAAGTGATTTTTTCTCTGCAAATTTCATACATACAATGGCGATTATCTTTAATTCAAAATTGCTTAATCATTCTGTAGATATATTCGTTTATATTTATAACTTAGGCTGTCTTTGGCTTAGCATTGATGATAGTAATGAAAGAAATTTAATATGAAAATAATTATTTCTTTTAAATATAAACGTATCATATATTATTTTTGGCATTATTTCAAATAGCGCGCTGTGTTCCAATTTAGTTTGAATAATATTAAATCAAAAAAAATATCACAAATATAATTTGAATAATGCACTAATGATATTCTTTCTCACATAAGGAATAATTGATAGTAAATTTCAACAATTGTAAATAATAACTTTCCAATATTCAGATCTATGTTAATATTATATAATATCTACGATAAAAAATCAGGGTGTTAATATTAGAGGTACAAATCAGTATATAAAAAGACATAATTAAAAAAGAAAAAGAAAGAAAAAGAAAAAAACAGCTATGCTTTAAATTATTATTAGTAATATGACATGTAATACTATTATATGACATGTAATAGAATTTTGTCAAGATCACAAATTTAATCCAAGCATTACAAAAATTTACATGATATCAATAAAATATTTACAATAGAAATTTCATTAGTCTCATAAATTGAAGTACACTGAATGCATATAATTTATATAATATGTATTGTATACCAGAAGTACTATGTCGATATAGAGTCAAATTGAGTTGCCAAACTATATATCTTTGTGTATATTCTTTTAACTATGTTCTATACTCAAAGATATATAATATTTTTGTAAAGTCATATAAGAGAGTTATTTTAAATTTCTTATAGCATAGATTTTTTTACATCGTATACATATATAAACAAAGATAAAAATTAGATATTGATTAATCATTAATATGTGTAAACAAATTTAGTCTTCAATATATTTATCATTATTATCATTATGCATAAAACCAACCGCAGTCAGAGATGTATTAAAATTGAACATCGACAACTCGTCTTGTCTTCTTGAGGAACTCTGCTCATATTTCGTAATTATTTTGATTATCCATTACATTTTTACATCATTAATCCATTGTAATAGTGGTAACCCAACACAATTTCTCCTGGATGGACCATCTTGAGAAATATTTAATATCATGTATACATACATACATATTATATATATATATATATATAATGTATATTAGAAATATTTAGAAATATATGAATTATATCTAATTACATTTTAAAAAGAGGCAGATATGAAAAACCTCAAACTATGTCGAAGTAGTGAACTCCTTATGGAGAAAAGTTTCAATATCCACTCGACATATAGGACAACGTTTATTGGTGCATAACCATCGATCAACGCAATCGATATGAAATAAATGCATACATGGAAGCCTCCTACAAAACAAAACAAAATTTACAATTTATGAAAAATTATATTAAAGCTATATAAAAATTTTGAAACTAAATTTTACCTGACACTTTCACAATCTTCAAATTCAGATAAACATATTGTACACTTCTCGATAGCATCTTCTCCATTTTCAACTTTTTTTACCTATAAACGAATATGTTTATGTAACATATTATGACATTATATAATATGTTGCTGTTATACATGTAATATAAATAAAATACATGTGAAATAATATTAAAAGTTTTCGCTATAAATATCTATCCTTACCCGTTTGTATTTATGTGGGAATGTGTTGCTTTCAATAGATTCTTGTGTAGCCCCACAACTTATATGACCCATACGTCGTAAATCAACAATGCGCATATAATTGTCCAATCGAGCGGACATGTGACGCGCTCCTTGCAATACAAAATCCGATAGACCAAACGGTGGATATGGTATCATATCATGTGTTCCAGATCCTTGCTGTATGTGTATGTAAAACAAGATGAATGAATGATTGAACGCAATATCTAGAATCACGCACAATGTGTGTACTTTATAATTAAAAAAAAACATACCATATGAGGATGGAAACTAATGTGAACGTGATGCATACGTTGAGACGGCCGTTGATGCGGATCATAGTGATACATATGATGATGTACATGTTGATGTACCGGCATTGAGGGCAACATCACTGGAGGGGTCTGCTCCATTTCTTCCACGCCATTTAACGGATTTACCTGTGAGTAACATAAAATGCAAATTACAAGATATGATATTAGGAGGTGTTATATTCTAACAAAAATCAAATTACGATTATAGGTAGCACAGGGCATGATCCTCTATAGAAATTAGGTGGCCCTCGAGCCTCAGGATGGCTATAAACAGTAGGTTGTTGCGGGGGCGGTAAAATAGGTGGAAGATAATTTTCTGTATATGCTGCGTTATCTGTTTCATTGTTACATCGAGCACTCGAAGGACTGTTGTTTTCGCCACTTCTTCGAGCAACATACGTCGATGAATGTATATGAGAATTACATGGTCCCGCATTACTAAAAGTATAATTTATGAATAAATATTTTTTATCAGATAAAATATAATACAGTAACATTAATACTAACCCGACGTGATGCGACGAAAATCTGTGATAAAGCCTTCGTCTATGTACTTCTTGCATGCGTTGTTGATTTACCCACAATCTTTCTTGAAGTGGGTGCATGCGTGGTCTTGTTACATTCGCAGATGCATCTAAATGAAATAATAATAAAATCTTCATATTTTTAATTCTTATATATATATATATATATATAACTGATAAATAAGTTTATTATTGATAAATGATAAACATTTATAAAAAGAATTCTCTTACCTCCTACAGATCCATAACGTGAATGAGCAGGCATTCTGTGATTGTGATATGTGCCTCTATTATGCATGTTATGATGTGTTAAATGATTCCAATAATCCATGCCTGTGAATCCACGCATACAGTGCGGATTACTTCTAAAAAAAAAAGATTTTATATCATATGTCATACTAATTATATAACAATCAATTTACAAAAAAAAAATTATATTTAAAAATGCACACACAATATAATTTACCTATGATTATAATCTGCCGACCACGGACTAACTACAGGATTTGTCGATGTAGACGGCGTGTGTTCTTCATCAGATTCTACAGTTAAGTCAACTACAGTAACTGTATGATTATCTTCACTCGCATTTTCTAACGAATTCTATAACAATATAAGAAATATATTTTTTTTAATAAAGTTTTTATAATTTACATAGAANNAAAGAGATTTTATATAATTAAAATTTATTTATATAATTAAAATTTATTTATGTATTACATTATTTATGTATACATACCTTGACATTATGATTAACAGTACCAAGTACTTCAACTGAACTGTCCTCATCATCACTATCGCTACTAGAGGACCAATCTAGTTGCAAATCTGGTGCTGATGGCGTGTCATCGTTTTCTATTAAAATTTAAAAATTAACTATTTATAAGAATAACTAATTAAGTATGTTTAGTATATTATAAAAGCTATAAACATACGAGGTGTATGCACCGATTTCACTTCTTGATGAGTTAACACATTTGAATTATATGCTGAACGATGTAAGCTAATAGCCAGACTCAAATTATGATCTCCCACATTTTCTAACATACTTATAGGATCTATATTTGTTGTTGATCTCGTTATACTGTAAATAAAATAACATTTATGTTTTATTTATGTATTATGTATTATATATTATGTATTATTTATTATATATTATTTATAATAGTATCTTATAAAAGAAAAACAACTGTATACATAAATATGTTAATAAACTATAAATACTTGTTTGAAATAGGATGTTCTGATAATCTAGATGGTCCAGCTATACTCAAATTATCTGGTTGTTGACCACTCAATAACTTTTGCTCTTCGTTTCTTTTAGTTTTATGTTTGATTGCCAAATCACGATCGTGTAAAATTCTTTTTGTCCTATAATTATTACATAATCTCTCCTCGCAAGAATTATTCAACTGTCGAGTTGGTGGCTCTTTCTTAGAATTTCTATCTTGTCTATTTTGGCACATATTACAATTTAAGAGATTAGATTGCCAATATTCCTGTGAATCACTAGTTGTATCTGGTGGTGTTAAAAAATTCCCATAAACAAAATTATTCTCGGAAGTAGTAGGATGAGTTGAATTTGTATAAGGATCTATAGCTGCTACATCTGATTCCTCAATATCACTATCTGCAAATAAATGCTCATACTCCATTTCATTACCTACAAATAAGATATATTTGATTTATCTTATATTGTAATTTTATATTATATATGCATGTTATATTATTAAAATATATTTTATATGCACAAATATTGATTAAAATTTTCTCATATATACCAGAAGGGAATCGAGATTGCGGAGATGGATCAACTGTTGATGTAAATGCTGTATCAAATATATCAGCTAATGATGTAGAATTAGCTTCTATAGACGCAGTTGTGGATTCTCCTTGAAACAGCTCATTTTGTTCCTCAGGCTTACCTTTATGCCAAACATTTTGCGAACTTGTACTTTCCTCCATTCTATTTCTACAATGGATTCAAAATTACAATAATAAATTCTACTAATTCATAAAATAAGATTAAATTTAGATTTATAATAATGAAAATATTAATCTGAATAAAAACTCAGCCCCGACGATTGAAAATTTTCCGTTTTTAATGGCAATGTTTTCGCATTGCACAACTTCGATACCGAGAACGATATCGAATTACAGGAAGCAAGTTTTACATGATACTACCAAAGATATAATGAAACTTTAGATATATATCTCCGAGATATCTCTTGCTATATGTTATTACAATAAAATCTTGGATCAATACCACGGTAAAATAATTCGTGTATGCCGAAAATACGTTTACCTTATAATTCCTTCAACACTTTCATCAAACGATAAGCGTATCTTCACCACGTCATTTTTATAAGATTTATTTTCTGTGACTCTGCACGATCACACACACTTAAATCATATTTTCCACATATGCTGATATTACCTTCGAAGTCGAGACACTACAAATTTGATTAAATTGCTATCTATCCAAAAAAAAAAAAAAACGTGTGAATATATATAATTCTTTTATGTCGGTGTAAAGTAATGGTGAAATCGAAAAGAATTTATGTAGACTGGTGTAGAGACGGGTCTCTCTTCCTGTTAGCATAATACACACATCTGGAAATCGCGATACCATCAATCGTACCTTTCGTCAACTACGCTGACTATTCAAAAGTTCCGTTGATCGTACAGTATACTACCTTTTCAATGGCCGCGTTCAGCAGAGAAAGCGCTCAGTTATCGTCTTGTCAACACTTGACGTTGATTCGTTGGTTCTAAAAGTAAGAACCAATCACATTCGATTGCTACTAAGCGGTTTTCTCTGCTGAACGCGACCAATATCTCTTGCATCGCAAGTATTTTATGGTTACGTTTGTCTCATAGGGATTTTCGTCGATTTCTCTATTAATATAGCTATTTTTGTGCGAAATAGTTATGCCGCTGGTAGTGTCAAAATAAAAAATTACACTTTGAATTGCCTAGGAATATTTGTTGTTTTTGAATTGCCGGCACTAAGTCAACAACCAGAATGGCCGTTCCTGCCGTTCCTGTCATTTTAAATTTGAGTTGAACTATATACTGCTATATACAAAGCTAAAGATTAATAAAAGCTCGTATATGTTTAACGCTCCTTCTATGAAACATGTCAATACACGTTACTGTGAGCGGGAATCCTGTAAATATATGTCGTGGAAGAATGGTACTGTCGGACCTAGATCAAATCAAGAAGAATGAACGTGATCGTCGGCGGAGGTTACGCCTGGAGCAGGTATACTACACGTTTGATCGAAATTTATTAATTTACTCCAGTTCGAAAATGTAAATAAGGTATGAATCTGTAATTTGCTACAAATTTCTTGAAATCTATAAAATTGAATCGGATTTTCTATGCAATAGTTGTAGTCAGTTATATCGCGCGCTTGACAGTATAAATATTAGTCAAATGATGTAAAATTGTAAAATGACACGTTGAATTATTATTACAGGTCCGGCAACAGTCAAAGGAAATGTCAAACCGAATTATGGAACGTACTAAAAAGATAAAGAAGGGGTTGGAAAAAGATAGGAGATCAGAACTCGAACAGATGCATGATAGAAAGATTATGGATTTACAACAGAAATATGAGGAAGATCTGGAAGATATTGGTCAGGCTCATGCCCTTGCTGCTTTGCAACCAGATGTGAACATAATAATAGAAGAAGAAGAAAGGAAAGATAGAGCTATGACCTTAAAAAGAGGAAAGGATGCTATAGAACGTATGAAAGAAGCGAAACAGAAAGATAGCGTAGAAGCAGCTTATCAAGAAAGATTACGTAAAGTGCGAGAAGTAGAAAATGCAAGGGCTGCAATGATAGCTAAACTTCCAAAGTCGACATCACCTGAAGAACATAAAAGGACAGACACAAATTCTTCCCAAGAAGATACAAATGAAGAAATTGTTCACAAAACGTTAACTCCAAAGAGAAAAAATAAAAAGGTGCTCCCAAGAAAGTCACCCAGAAGAGCGAAGAAATCTAATTCAAAAGAACAGATAACATCATCACTGAAACCAGGTCCTTCGGGATTACAAAGGCAATGTGTCATACAATCTCATAAATCACCATCAAAAAAAAAAGAAGACAAAGTTGATTACATTGAATATATTGCTGATGATATAAGTGATGATCAACTACCACGAAGAACAGTGCCAATTATAAGCACTACACAAACTGAGGCTGAAAAAGTAGCAAGATACAATCCAGAAGATTATACACAGAATATGTCAGATAATACAAGCAGTATCAGCAGCAGTAGTTCCAACTCAACTAGCGATGATTCGTCATATTTTTCTGAAGTCACAGAACAAATCACATGTAACAAAACTCCAAAGACATCTTCTTCAACAGAGAGTAAAGTGCAATTATATGATCACAATATGCATCAAAGAAATGTCTACAGGAGACCTCCTGGTATAGTTGAAAGAATCGATATTGGAAATGAGCCAAATGCAATAGAAGCAGCACAAGCGATAAAAGATGCAGAGAATGTAAAAACATACATATCCGAAAGCCGTAAATTAAGTGCCCAACGTCGCGGTGAAGATGCGATTTTGCGAGAAAAAGTACAGAAAGATTTCCAGGCATTCATGCAGAATCTAGATCATCTTGCACAAGAAGAGCGCAGATTAAAAGCTAGTCAAATTCAGTCTGCTGAAGAAAGTACGCAAACACGATTACATCAGAGAAATAAATGTCAAGAGGAACATCAAAAGAAATTGAATCGCGCAGGTAAACAAATTTTTGGTACAGATAGTGCATCAGTTCAATATCCTCATCTCACGGAAAGAATAATCACTTTACCAATGCAAAAGAAAGATAATGCTGTACCGCATTCCACATGGCAAGAACCTCATCTCGTTGATGAGGAAACAGATGTTTGTCATACACAACCGGATAAAGATAGCGAAATGTCGCGGGAAGAACAAATATTGGATATGCTGAAAAAGGTCGAAAGACAAAAAAGATTATTATTACAGGAATTTGGTGCAAGTTTGCCAGATGATATATTTAATATCAGTATAAAGCCGGTTTTTGAAGATAAAACGCAGGCAAAAACATCGAAAGCTGCCAAGCCTTTGTCACCTGAAATTAAAGTTATAAATATGTCTAATAGCGATAAATGTGTAAGGAAATATCATAAGGTGAGAAAGCCGAATAAATCGCCTACAAAAAAGATTGAGATTGCTGTACAGGCAGAGCTAGACAAAACTGGTCCAGCAGAGAATAAAAGTGTACAAGTGGAATTGCCTCAAAAAGACACATATATACCGCTTTCCAGCAGAGACGCACCTGCACGTATACCTCATCCGATTGAACCAAAAATTACTATCATTACGCCAGAGACAGATGATAGTAGTAATGATTCAACAAGTTCTGAAATTAGTGGGATGGTCATTGAAATCGACAAGAAAGAAGTGGTTGTAACACCTAAAAGAAGAAAAAGCAGCGTACTAATATCGAAGCGACTATCGCCTCGAGTTTATCAGAAGATTCGCTCAACGTCCGTTAGTTCTAAAGCGACATCACCTATGAAGAGGTTCTCGAGATCTCAGTTAGGCACTCGTCTGACTAGTCCTCAAAAGAAGACGAAATGTTCAGATACACAGGTGGATACAGCCAGTAGAAGAGTCGACATACATGTGAGTAAGTCTGCATTCACCGATGACACAGACCCGTCGCAGGAAACGAAAGTATCGATAGACGCCAGTGCGGAAAGCTCGCAAACGTTTTCAGGGGTGAACGATCAAGAACAAACTTCGGGTAAACCATATCGAATTCGCACGCAAATGAAAAGATGGATTCGAATAAAGGATACTTCCGATACATCGACATCGTTCGCAAGTCCACCACCGTTAAAGCCTAAATCGATGTTTGATGCTTTGACTAATGTTACACCGATCTTGGAGATGTTAGATACTCCAAGACCCGAAGAATTGAGAAGATTACGACAAGAAGTCAGTCCAGTCTCTACACCGGAAACTCCTTCGCCGCGTACAATGATGATGCCGTCGAACATTCCACATCGCGATAGAATCAGCAGAATGCTTAGATACAATACGAATGATTCACAAACCAATGATAGTACTATAATTTCATCGATACAAAACGATCAATCTACATTAACAGATCCATCGGATGCTTGTCAGCGGAAATCGGTAGCATCGGAACACTTAGTTACTCCTATACAACAACCGTCAATATCACCCAAAGTCTGTATATGCAAAAATCCCGAATGTAAACTGTTACATACGAAACTCGACGATATTCACGATTATGCGCTGAAGAATTGTCCTGAAATATTACAAAAATATGAAGACTTACAAAACTTGTGCACAGAAAGAATAGCATCTTTAACTGATCTCATTGAAAAAGTACGAAATGAACAGAAAGGTAAAGTATTAAACAAATTAGTTTCATTAAACATACAATCCAGTTTTAATTATCTGCAATATAACATTTTTATATTGTTGCGGGTACAATGAATACAATGAATTACTTTAAATAATTAACTGCTACTATCTAATTGAATAACATATTGAATCATGTATTACATTGAATGTATTAATAGAATATTGTTTTGGCATATTTATTTTGGAATATTGTAATTTGAAATAATATTACATATATATATCGCAGGTATGGATCTTTCACTAATCAGTCCAAGCGATGAAACTAGCTTAATGCAACTACCAACATCAAGACTGGCACGCGAAGATGCGCAAGCAGTGCAGAGACTGATTGAGAGTATAGAAGCAATTCATGCCCAACTTGCAAAAACTCTCCTTGAATCACAAAGAATTATAGGCAGCGAAGCAATTCCAAGAGATGAACCTTCATGTGAAATGGGAATCCAAGCAGTCACTTCTACTCCCAGAAGTAAATCAATAGATACAGTTAAAGCATGTATACAGAAATCCGAAATAGTAGAAAGCAAAGCTAAGCCAAAGATTATAAGCAATGAGAGAGTTAATATACAACTTAATCGATTTAAAATGCAGCAAAGACCTCAAGCAACGTCGACAACAAAAACGTCAGATCGTAACTCTTGGCCTCCATGTACATTTTCTCTTCACGAAGAAGAGGTAATTGAGAAATTGTCGAAAGAAATTTTGGAACAAAGTAAGAATATGGACAAGACAAGCATCGCCTCAAAAAAGGTTGATGAAATCTTTATGCAACATAAAATGCCGTCTTCTAAGAATATTAGTCTTAAAAATAACATGTCATTAGAACATGAAAAAAACAATAGTATTATAAAAGAAGTTACTTCTACTCAAGAGGTAAATGAGACACTTTTTTATTTGTGTATATGCTACATATTTAAAAATATAAATGTAGAAATTTATTTACTTGAGAACACAAATATAAAAAAAAAGACATTTAAATATATGAAGATTATTTATAGTAGCTTATCATAATTACATGTGTTCACATATATTTAATACATATTGGATGTTAAAAGAAATAATCTGAAAACATATTAGAATATTAATTAATATTATTCACAAGTAAACGATTTTGATATATAAATATTACTTTATACTGTGGATATTTTTTTAGGTAACAAAAGAAAATGATTTCATTCCCATATTAGCTGGTATTCCCAAAATACCGCGTAATCACGGAATTGTGACATCAATAAGTACAAGACCCAAACCACCTATTACATTGTTAAATGGACCATACAGGTAAAATAAATCTAATAATTCTGTTTAATGCAAATGTTCTAATTATATTTTTGTTTTAAATTAATTACTTCATGAATCATTTTTTTTAATTTTAATCCAAACATGATAGAGCAATACTTAAATTATTAATATATTTGGTTTATATATATATGAAGAAGAAAAGAATATATTTGGTACCTTCAAAAACTGAACTTTTTATGGTTACTCTCTCTCTCTCTCTCTCTCTCTCGTGAAACGTTCTGATGAAACACTGCTCCCTGCACAGAGATCACAAAAAACTACAACTATCTGTAAGTCTCCTGAAAAGATAAAAAGTACAGCTGATGGTACAGCAATAAAAACTGAAGCAAATCGAGAGCGTATGCTCGAAAAATGTAATAAACCATTACAATGTAACACAACCACTGAAGAACCTACATCTCAAGTAAAAGATAAACTCGGTTCTTCTATAAGTACCGATTTTAATAATCCACATAAAGATAGTAAACATAAAACAACGTCCACTAGCTTATACAGTTTTTCCGGATTGTCTGGCATTTCCGAAATAATGAGTTCTCCGTCATCAGATATTTTGAAACATGCTTCATCTCCAGAAGAGATGGAAACTGCTTTGAAAAAACTAGGTTTGGGCTGGGCTGTTACGACACTAAAGAAAACCCGAGAAGCAAGTGCTCTTAGTTCATCTTCAAATTCGGATGTTACACCAATAAATACAGCTAGAAGAATGATTTCTCCTACTAAGAAACAGCATGATCCAAGTGGTCTCCCCGATATCAGTGATGTGTCATCGATATCGATTAAAGAAGCTAGTAAAAGCACTGAGCAAGCTGTGCTTTTAAAAGGAAGAACTTCTACGCCTAAATTTCAGAATTCAAATTCCAATAGCGAGAGATCTACTACTACAAATACATCAGAAAGCATTCAAGATCCAAGTGATAATTTAACTGTACCTAATGTGTCACTTATAAAAACTAAATCTGATAAGCAACAAAATCCCTGACATATAAAGTATTTTATATATATAATTTTATTAGTTACTTATTTTTAGAGATATATATTATTACATTTGATGGGATTTTTTTTATGGGAGATCAATTTTAAAATAGGAACCATATTTTCAAATATTAATACATAAATCATTTTTATCTTAAATACAACACTACAGTATGTGTACAATGTGACTATAATGAATAGAGTGCTTACACTTTTGTTACAAATGTAGCTTGAAATAAGAGAACCATACATTTCTAAACAATTTAAAAGTCTAATAAGATGTCAAATAAATGAAATTTTTGAATGTCTGTTGCATTAAAAATGTAACAACGAAATTACATTTAATTATAGCCAATACAATTTTTTTATCTTTATAATTTCTTCATAAAAAGTTGACTTTTTATTGTATATTATTTTAATTATGAAGTAATTATACATAAAAATGAAATACTTATTGGTTCTATCTGTTCTAATTGTATATAAAATTGAAAATCGTGAATTATGACTACTATGTTGAGATTGACAAGGTATATTTTTTAATAATTTGAAACCTGAAATTTTCTGCATATTGAAATATTTTGTATGTTACAAGAAATATGTAAAATTTACGACTAAGAGCAATTTTAAATGTTAATGATTTATAGAAAATTACAATTTGTAAAATAGAGAAAAACTATAAGATACAAATATTTTTAAGAAACAGAAAAATATATATTTTTTCTATAACATATGTATATTTCCAATTTTGTATTTTTTTTTTATATAACAAATATTTTGTGTGCGTGTGCGCACGCGCGCGATATGATTTTAAAGATTTTATCTCTTATGCGTTTTTCCTTTTATCCTAATTAATTTAGAATTTAGATATATGAAAGAGATGTAAAAGATTCACATTGCATTTTGAAACACACATATAAATACATATGTAAAATTGTGAAAATTCGAACGGCGATTCAAAAATATGTTTAATAATAATAACGCAGATGCAAATAATATCAACAGAGAATTAATTATAAAATGATTTATACATACATATCGATAGTGATCGTGCATCAACTGCATTTTCATTGTACTTTAGCAAGACGATAAATGGCGGGAATTAGCATCATCCTATTGACAATATCCCAACGTACGCATTTAATCCGTTATGACGAACGTCTGACACTTTGCGAGAGATAATTTTTTACACACGAGATTCACTCACTCTTGGACGATAACGATTGCGAGAAACACGGAGCGATTCGAACCGCTGTCGCGGCGCGTTTTCCGACTGGCCGCGGTTCGAGACCATATTGCGATTCTCGAAATATACATATCGTATGAAAAAGGCTGCCAACCGGCTGCCTGTTACTTTCCACCTATCTGTACATAGAGTGCTAGATTATCAGAGGCGCCAACTCTACCCCCACCATGCCCACCGCCGCCATCTTAAGACACAAACGTCAGTAGTGCTTTTATATATATATATATATATACATTATACATATATGTTTTAAATATGTGCAGCTTAATTTCTTCATATATAACATATATAAGACATTTCTACTTACCGTGGTAACAAGAAATTATAATATGCACTTATTTAAACTTTTAATATTAACACAACCACATTTGATTGACAGCTGTCAAGCTGTATGTGTGACGTTTGTATTCTACATGGCGGCTATTTTAATCGACCAATCAGGAAGTGGAACAAGTTGGCGCCTCTCTGATAATCTAGGACTCTATTTGTACATACCGTCGTTCCTAATCTAATCTCTCTCTTTCTTTCTACCGTATAAAACAATAACAAATTAATAAAAATAAATCTACTATTGATAGAATAACATTAGTAAAATGCAGATATATATATATATATATATATATATATATATTAAAGATAGTAACAACATGGCGCATAGCCAATCAGACTCCTTGTTTCGAATTTTCGATATTGCAAAATTGTTTTGTCTATAAATATAAACAATAATGTAAAGGATATATAATAATAATATAAAGGAAAAATACTATTACAGGGAGATAAATACATACATGATAACCTATATATATTGATGATATATTTGATTTGAATAAAGATCGGATTTACAATAAATTTTGTGCTAATCTTAATTATTTCAGACTGAGACTGCATAAATATATATATATATGGAATCAAAATGGCACGTAGACGTAAAACCGAAGTGAAAGCATCTGAAAAATCATCCCATAAATATGTACCTGTGCGTAAATCTAGCAGACAAATAGCTAAGAAACAGTTGGAAGAAAAGAAAATTAATGGAAACATTTTGGAAACATCTTGCTCAAACAGTTTTGAAAATTCCAAGTCTACCAACGAAAATCATAGTAGAGTTTTATCAAAGAAGAATCAAAATTCTCAGAAGAAGCATAGTAAACATAAAAGTACCTCTAGTAACAATCTAATTGTAGATAAGGAGGATATTGTATACAATGCTTCTCAATACAAACGGGACGCGGGTGAAAGTGATAGTCAAGATTATATAGATAATATAATTAATGAATCAGACAAACTTAGTCCAGAAGATGTACGGCAGGTCGTTGTCGGTAATCCAAATCCAAGCAATGAGTCTTTGCCTACATCCGCGTCGATACCAACCGAAGTAGAAATGTGGTCAGAAGGGGTCATAGAGGAAACAATAATCTGTGAAGAAATGGAAATGGAAGAAAATGTTGCGGACAATAGTTACGCTTTGGCACAGGATAATGTTGTGGTTGAACAAGTATTACTTGTTAACGAACCTAATTTAGAGGACAAGAATTTTGTGGAATTTACTGTGATACAAAATGAAGATGAATCCATGGTGATAACATCTAATACAGAAAATATTTCGAACAATGAATATATTATTCAAGAAAATTTTAATAGTGTACATAATAACGAATTGGAAAATTCCATATCAGCTGTGCATATAGATGAATCAGTAACTTTGAGTGGTGAAAATTGTAATATTGTAGATTCCAATATGGATAGATCTTATATCAATAAAAAGAAAATTGTATTAGAAGATCATGGTAAAAAACAAAAGAATGATAAAACTATTTATGATAAAATAAGAAAGGAAATTTCAGAGTCAATATCTGATAAAGTTCGTATGTGTTCTATCAAAGAGAATTCTGGCATTTCAAACGAGGAAGTTGATTGCAAACAGGAAAGCAAAGACTTGAAAGCAAAAAGTATGCATGCAGATTTGTCAAAAGAAGATACATTTAGCAAAATAGATAATGAATTGGCTAATATGCAGATAAATGAATGCTCAAAGGAAATACAGAAATTGGTGAATGATCTCTCTAGTGTGGAAAGTATTGACTCTCCAGTACAAACTTCATTAAATATGGAAAAATTGTCCCCTATAAATATCGATGATGAAAGCAGTTCATCAATATTAGATAAAATGGAGCAATTGCATCGTTCTAATAATTCTGTTACTTCTCATATAACAGACATATTTTCGAAAACAATGGAACCTAATAACATTATTAAAAATCAAGAACAAAATATATTAAAACCCAATTCTTGTGATGATAAACCTCAATATACAGATAGAGTTTTATTAAAGTCAAAAAGCACGCAAGACAAGAAGAATATGAGTCAGCAAAAGAATTCTGAACATTTAACAACTATAGATGAATATCAAGATAGTGAAGGAGACAACAGCAAAGTTGATTGCGAAGATATTAAGTTATGTAGCAGTAGTGAAAACAGTAACGATACATTATTGTCGCTTACCAATTGCAAAGGACGTGAGCTTGATGTAAAGAATACAACTGGCAACACAAGTGATATTGACAAAAAAATTGAATTCAGAGGTCGTAGTGGAAGCACTGATACAACAGGTTCTGAAAGTGGTTCAAACAGTTCAGGCGTAAGAAGAAGTAGTAGAATTCGATCTATTGGATTGATGAAACAAAGGTATGATATCAAATAATTTGATCTTAAAATATTAAAATTATAGTAGATAATTTTTTTATTATTTTTAATGTAATAAATATCTTAATAATGTAATAATTAATCTATATATTTCTTATATAATTATATTTTTTATATATTAGTGAATATAAATATTATTTAAAAAAAAAGTTAAAATTATGATTTGTTTGGAGATGAATATCTCTCTAAAATAATTTTCTAATTATGTTAAGAAAGTTTTCATGTGTGAAAAAATCAATATATATATATATTAAAGATAGTAACAACATGGCGCATAGCCAATCAGACTCCTTGTTTCGTTCTTCAATTGGTGGACTCTTTTCTCTAAAATAACATCTATATATTCCTTCTTGTTATTTTCTTACCCTATGATTTGCGCTACTTCCACTACACATCGTCGATAGCGCTGGTTTCATTCGCAACAGCGAGTTATACAGGAGATAGGAGATAGGAGACCGAAGCGAGCGATACACTCAGTGGCGATAGTGTACACGAGAATGTTGTACATCGCGATGATATACGTTTTTATTCACGGGGTTCTTTGGGCTTTTTAACGCAATAGTCATTCCTGTCGTTGCGCTTGACACAGTCGCCGAATAAAGATCACCAGAGCCAGAGGAGAGCACGCATCAGCCACGAGATTATCACGAGTTTTGTTTAGTGCCAAACGGTGACGAACGCCGAGCGATTCAATTCACAGGCTACGCGAGGGAGATCCGTATCAAGGAGAAAGAGCTATCCAATGTACAGCGTGTTCCGATCGGGACGTCAAACTTGATAACAATTCGCAGACTCGCTGGATCCACTCACACGTAGCCATCCCAGCGATCCCTTTTTTTTAGCGGGTTCATTACTATCCCGTACTTCAGTTATTATGTCGGTAAATTGGAAAACTACGAGACGGCATTTATTTGGATACTGAGATATTGAGTAGCCTGAGAAATGAATTTCGTGTTGCAATTGCCGGACGTGATTTTAGAAGTATATGGTGAGTGTAAAATGCAATTATTATTGTTTACTCGAAGCGGACAAATAATCGCAGAGAGATACAATGTTTGTTATCTTTGGAAAAATGACCATTAATGACAGGATATTTGCATTATAATACAATATGATTAACTCCAACAATCGGATAATTCTCAGGAATTCTTATAATGTGCATGTACGTCACATATTATTTCTTATGAATAAAATTTTTTAATCTTCACAGATGGTGCAGAGAGAAAGCAATAAATTTTAAAGAGAGAACAAATATTAAAAACATCTTAGTTGTGTGCATATTTAGCTTTTTAAATGCAGGGCAAACTGTATTTAAGAATACTGACCTTGAGACTAATATATCTATCTATTCCTTTAATGTTTTTTATTTACAATTGTGTTTATATAATTGTAGTATTTAAAGCATTACTTTTATTTAAACAAAGCATATTTTATTTAGCGTATTAGTTATTGTATTAAAATCAGCTTTTCTTGCTATATATATATATATATATATATAAGTGAATATAAATATTATTTAAAAAAAAAGTTAAAATTATGATTTGTTTGGAGATGAATATCTCTCTAAAATAATTTTCTAATTATGTTAAGAAAGTTTTCATGTGTGAAAAAATCAATTAATTCTTTTAGATCTCGTGGACGTGGTTTAGTTACGAAACCTAACATAGATATCTCAAAAGTAACTCTTCAGCAAGAAAAAGATAAAATAGTTAATAATATAAATCCTTCTACTACTCAGGAAGTAAAAATAGATAACTCTGAGACGCAATGTGATAAGGAAAATAATTCTAGCAAGATATCAATGTCGCTTGATATTTCAGCACCTTTAAGTGCTAGTTATAATACCACAGGATATGATTCTGATTCTTCAAAGCCGGTTAAAGTAAAATCTCGTTGGCGAAGATCAAGTGAACTTGAAATGGGTGGATCATGTGCAGGCTTTGGATCCATCATTGCTCCTACATCAATATTTGGATCATCTGTTGCACTTCCATCTGAATCAGGACGTTGTGCACCAATAAACACAGGGGAATCGAGTACGTCATCTGAATCAAAACACAATATCATTAGCAAAAATGTAAAACCTTGTACAGAAACAGAGCAAGTTAAAGATGCATCAATGACATCCAATAGTGTTTCTACCATTGTAACAATACCACAAATTCCAAAAACTATAGGAGCTAAAATTTTGTTGCCTATGGTTGTTGAAACAGAGGATAGAGAAATGGAAGAAAGACTAAGCCAATTTGAACACCTACGTGAAAATTTGTATCTTACTGAAAGGTATATAGAAATAGAGTTAAGAACTCTATATAAAACATTAATATTGTGTTCTTCGCTAAACATATGAAAATATTGTTTCTAATAATATTCACATAATATACATTTGTGTATAAAATATTAAATATTTATAAGTAAAATGTATATATTGTATATATATAAGTGAAATATATTGTAAAAATATTAAATATTTATAATATTTGTTACTAGATATACAAACAAGGAAACTAAAAGAATGGTTTGTGATTGTTTTTTAACTGAAGAAGAAATTGAGAGAGGAGAACTTGGTTGTGGAGAGGATTGCCTTAATAGACTTCTCATGATAGAATGGTAAGTATTTTACTTTTAAAGTAATAAGAGAGAGAGAGAATTCAGTTTTATAATTTCTGTTTATACATAGAATAAGACAAGAAAAAAAAAGATAAAGATGTTAAAATAATAAAATAGTAATAAATAAAATAATATTTCTCTTTAGAGGAATGTAATATATATAATCGAATATATTATATATAAATCAATTATATATATTAAAAGTAATAGAAGTAAATTATATAGATGTAAATAGTAATGTTTTTTCGAATTTATATCACAGTGGAACTAGATGTGTAGTAGGTGATAGATGTACAAATAAAAGATTTCAAAATTGTGAATATGCCAAATGTGAAGTATTTCGAACGGAGAAGAAGGGTTTTGGTTTACGTGCTATTGTTGATATAATGGCGTAAGTAAAATTTTGAATCAATAAAATATATGAATGTATATTCTCGAATGGAACAGAATGAGAATGTTGGAATAAAAGAAATCTTTATATTGTGTTTACAATTACAGGGGCGAATTTATAATGGAGTATGTTGGTGAGGTTGTAGATCCAAAAGATTTTAAACGTCGCGCAAAGGATTATTCTAAAGACAAAAATAGACATTATTATTTTATGGCATTGAAATCCGATCAGATTATAGATGCTACTATGAAAGGAAATGTATCCCGGTTTATCAATCACAGTTGTGATCCAAATGCAGAAACGCAAAAAGTAAATTTGTGTTTTATCTTTTCAAGCTAATCAATCAAGCTAATAAAAATAATTTTTTGTAGATATCTAAGTTAATGATATCTTAAAATATTATACATTGAATAAATTTTTTAGTGGACAGTAAATGGTGAATTACGGATAGGCTTTTTTAATAAAAAATTTATAGCTGCCGGTGAAGAAATTACATTCGATTATCATTTTCAGCGTTATGGGTATGTTTTTTTATGATATAATTTTATATTAATAATTATAAACTAATTTTCTACATATATGGATTATATAAGTTTATATTTCTTTTTACTTACTTTTTTTTATTATATATTTAAATATTAGCAAGGAAGCTCAAAAGTGTTATTGTGAAGCACCAAATTGTCGAGGCTGGATAGGCGATACACCTGAAGAAGAAAAGGACAAGATTGAAAAAATTGAAGAGAAACGCGAGAGAGATACAAAGAAGAAGAAAGAAGAAAAGAAACCTGTTGATTATATGGAAGATGAGGATGTAAGTATTGCAATTAATAATATTATGTGTGTATTATACATAGCTAAGCAGTGTAATTTCTTCATTTTGTCCTTTTTTTGTTTTATTTTAGTTGGAGGAAGAAATGGACAAGTTGTGCTCAGGTGGTTTGAAAAATCGTGCGCATACATTGACATTAAGCAGATTAATGGTTCGTAGCAGAGAATTAAAACACAGGACACGCTTGTTACGTCTTATACAAAGCGGCGAACAACCCTGCCGAAGATTATTTTTGGATTATCATGGATTACGTTTGATTTGGAGTTATGTTATGGATATTGCTGCTAATGAATCAGAAGAAGCTCAACAATTTCGTTTAGAAGTGCTAAAAACTCTAAATACACTGCCAATACCAAACAAGACAATGTTAATGGATGGTAAAATATATGGTGTAGTTGAAAGATGGGCGAAAAAATTATATCTTTCTCCAAATGCTGATTCGCCAGAAGACGATCAGGTTAAATCAAAGACGACGTGTGAGGAATTGAATAGTAATTTCGATAGCAATGAAAAGAAAAATCCTGATGAACGTCTTAATGACATTCCAGATAAACGTAATAATAATATCGAAAATTGTTTAGCAGTTAACGAAGTTAAATCAGAAACTACAGATCAGAATCTTATACCTGATTTGGCTTGTAGTCTTCTTGCTGAATGGTCGAATCTAAAAGAAGTTTTCAGAATACCGAAAAAAGAAAGGATTGAACAAATGAAGGAGCATGAAAGAGAAGCAGGTTATTTTCTATAATATATTAACAGAATTAAAAACCAAAAAATAGTAAGATTTATTAATGTATATTTAACATTACTTTGATTTTTGTTGCAGATCGAGGATATAGAGAGGAATTGGAGAAAGAAGAAAAGAGAAGCACATCGTACGATAGGTACGTGTTTGTATATTTAATTTATATTGTTGCACTTATGCACATTTCTTTATGATGCTCAATATATATAATAGTGTATATGTATAATAGTTAATAAATTAAGTTTAAAAAATATTATTAATTGATTTCATAAACTCTTAGGCATAGATCTGATAGATACAATCGAAGTGAAATTGACAAACGTGGTGACAGAAGACGAGGACGAGAATCTCCAGAAGCTGAACATAATAGAACAAAAGATAAAAGAATAGAAGAACGTAGTCTAGTTCCTATACCACGAATGACAAAGTACGAGCGTAGACAATTATTTGCATTGAAAGTCGCGAAAGAAGAGGAGGAAAGACAACGTCGTCAACAGCAAGAATCATGGCAAGAGCATGAGAACAGATGTTTAGCATTGGGTATAGATCCCCACACTACTGCCATGGTTGATCCTCAAACTGGTTATCCTGTTTTTTATAATCCGACATTAGGCCAATGGCAGCATTATCCTACTCAAGGTCATATTCATTATTATATTCCGTACAGAAACATTCATCTTTTTAACAATTTTTGTAATAAAAAATACAAGCATTTATATATTTTTTAAAACATTTAATAGAGAAAATGTGAAATTCTTTTTATAGATGGGGGAGAAGCAACGCAACAGTGTACTCCTGTATATGTAGGAAATGCTCAGTCTACTGGTATAATAGGCCAGAGTCCTCATGTACTATCATCAGCAATGACAACCGATATATCGTCCGGAATTACGACTGGCATTCCTCCAGTAGCTTACTCGTTAAGTCAAACTCCTGTGTTCAGTCAAACAACATCTTCCTATTCTTTGATATCGCATCCGCAACCGTATTCCGAAGGGCAACTATCTCTTCCAAATAGTTTAGTGTCTGTTCATGGCGGAACTCCTCCTATATCAATTCAAACGCCTCTTTATAATCATGAAAAACCTGCAGATGAACAATTTTCTAATCATACATCCGCGGAAAGCGTCAGCACGAATCGACCGGCACAACCTGAAATTTCACCGATAGATTTACCACCAAAATGGAAGAGTGCGACAGATAGCAGAGGTAGAACGTACTATTATCATGTAAAGGAAAGAATATCGCAGTGGCTACCTCCACCACCCGATCATATCGGAGTACAACCAGACTCATCGTCTACTTCGGAATCTAGCGAAGAATCTAGTTCATCCAATGAGGATGACGAAGATATCGATGATGATCATAATGAAGATCAAAGAAATGATGACATGGAGACAAGTAACTCTCTAACAGAAAGCCTTTTACCTAGGCCAAATGTATCTAAAAAATTAGGTGGTCAATTGATCGGAAGTTCACTGCCGTTGCCGGAATGTAAAAAGAGAAGAGATGGTTTGGTCCAAGAAAGAATTATTAGTGTAAGTATCATTAAATTTTTTATATTTATTTAATGTTGATATTTTTTTTTTTTTTTAAATCAAAATTAAACTACTTTTTAAATTATAAAAAAAGTTAAAATTTAAATGAAAGAATTTGTTCCACTTTATATGGCATAATATATTAAACTTGTCAATTCTAATATAAGCCTAAAGCTTTCAATAGTTTGCAATTTTAATCAATCTACATTTATTATAGCCACGTAGAGAAGAGGATCGTGTTGATCATAAAGCATATAAAGAAATAAAAGAGAAATTACGACGGCAGAAAGAAAGGGCAAAACTAAAAGATGTTGAGAAGCTAAAGAAACATAGACGAAGTAATAAATCGAAATCTCATTCGCGTCATGGATTAAGCAAGTTGCAATCAACATCAGCTGAAATGTACCCTATGAAGTCTGAAAGAAGAATCAAGGAGGCATTCAGAACAAGTATGGCTAATGTGATGGTTCACTTCTTAAATCCATATAGGAAAACTGAATGTAAACAAGGTAGAATTACTAATACTGAAGATTTTAAACATCTAGCTAGAAAGGTATGTTGTTGAATTTTTACTATCATAATAAATTTAATTTACGATATGAGATTATTCATCATTGTACATTCTATTACAGTTAACACATTTTGTACTTGCAAAAGAATTAAAGCATTGTAAAAGCGTGGATGAATTACAATGTAATGAAAATGTTATACATAAAGCAAAAGACTTTGTACGTAAGTATATGAGCAAATTTGGGGCAGTGTATCAGAAAGGTACAGATGAAGATTAGCTGCGTAATTTATAAAATAAAATTGTTATTTATTGCACGCAAGTTCTTCTACTTCGACTATCGTGAAATATATTTAGGTATGTATGTAGATACATTTGTAATTGTACTATTGTAAAATAGGCAAATTTGTGTGTATATGCGTGATAAAAATTTTTTCATGATTTAGCAGTTAATAAATTAGAAAATTTTTAATTTTTTCCATACACATATTTATGTATAAATTTAACATATATTCATTTATACATGCTAACTCTCTTGCACACATGTTATACCTTTTATAAATATTGTAACTTATATGCCAATACAAGTGTAAAATATGTACTCTGATATTTGTATAAAATACCATTTTACCTACCTTTCGGGTACAATCTATTATAAAGTTGATATACTTGATAAATATTTATTTGTATAATGTCACAAAATAATTCTCTTGTAAATAATATAATTTTTAACTGCTTCATATACATACCGAGTTGCTGTTATATGTGCTTCCTGACTTGCATAAAATTTACAAAAGCTGAACACAAAATGGAAGGCAAAATATCTTGCATTTACAAATTCAACTTTACATCATCAATATTCTGTCTACATGGTACAAAAATTGATTCTGTGATGCAAATTTTTTAAATGGAAGCAATGTAAAAAATTAAATAAAAAGAACTCTGCTTAACATATGGTTAATACTCTGGTAATTATATATTTGTCAATTACAGTCTCTATTTTCTTAGTTGTGTTCACACAGCTATATAATATCTTATTGTTATTAATTTTTTTAATTTTATACAGTGCTGAATACTTTCTTTATATAAGATGCTAATGATAAATAATTTAATAGTATCAGTAATAGCTGATTATGTGTAGATTCTGTAATTTAGTGACACTACATTATATAACATTATACAATAACACACATATAGTGAAACAAAAAGATATATTTCTTTTACCTTAACGATTAAATGCAAATTTATATAATCCAATGTTATTTTTTTATTTATCTATTAAATATATATGTATATATATCTAACACCAATACTTATATTCAAATCCTTTTCAAATTCTGTGCTCAATCCAATTTCTAATAATTGTTTTTCACTTCCAACTGTGGTGACTCCTATACTTTCAAAATCACAAAAATTCTCAAAAAATCTATATAATTAAATGTTAATTATTTTTTAACGATGTAATATTGTAAATGTGTTTAATATATAAGGAAATATTCTAACGGTTTATTCAAGGATATATAATAAACATAAAAAATTAATAAAACTAGCATTTTGGCATAATCAAATAAAAAAATTTTTACACATTTTTTAAAGAAAACATGTACACAACAATACAATAAAAATCCTATGCTTGTCTTATAAAATATATATATGGAATATATACATCTTAATAAATTTTAATATACTAAAGTGCAGGCTTGCTGAAGCAGAAAATATATAAAATTATATACTCTTAAAGGTGTGATATAAAACATGTATGAAATATTTAAAATTACAAAAAAAAATTTGAAGGATATAATCTAAACCATCTGATATGAAAGACTTTGGAGAAGATTTGTTTTTCCGTTTGTTTAACTTTGATCGTTTCTCCGTTTCATTTTATCATCTTATCCTTCTCTAGACTGGCTTGTTTTAATTGTTCCAATATTTGTTTTCTTGTATTTATCTCCATTCTTTCTTTTCTTTCATATTTTTAGATTTTTGCGAGGATTGGAATTTGACTAATTAGAACAAAAATTGCTAAAACTTCTTTGTCCTGATTGGTGGAATTCGAAGCTGTCATTTAAAATTGTGTTCGAAATTCGATTATATAGAAATCTATGGTCCTAATTAATTAACAATGATGATTCGAAGCATTTGTAACATTCAATGAAACTGCAATCTTGTAATGCAATAACTGGCAATAACAAGCACGTTGGTCTATCGCTCAGTTAGCGACAAGAAAGTTTTCCACTGGGGTCTGACAGACCATAAGTAGCTTTTCCACTTAGGCTTTGATAGATCCCAAGTATGTTTTCCATTTGGGTTCTGACATCTGACAGATCCCCGGTTAATTCGCCACCCGAGACCGGAGTACCGGAGGTCTAACGTTTGATGTCTGACAGATCTTTGCAGTTTTCGGTTTTCGCTTGTGTGCGTTATCCCCTCCCTGCGGTGCGTGTTGTTTGCTTGAATCTCCATTCTCCATCTCTCTCTCTCTCTCTCCATTCTGGGCTCGGTACTCGGTATGTGTCAGCATTGGTCAGTATGACGATGCTTTTTCGAATACATAATACCGATAATGCAAATTTATGAAATTTCGACTAATTAACGGATAAGATTTATGAGATAATTACGGGATTAATCAAGTTGTTATGCGCAAAATGTTACGTAAAGGTGCGTGTCAAATAACTAGCTCGATTCATTCGAGCTTGCACGCAGAAATACACGATATTCCAATGAATGTAATTATCAGACCTTTTCTTGCTGAAGTAAATGAGGAAAAAGTTCAAAGTTTAATGAGTGCATTGAAAAATATCGATACCGAGCATACAGTACCGCCAATTGATGTTCTATGGATAAAAGGAACTGAAGGTAGACTTGTCAAATTTATAAAAAATAGCTGCAATATAAAAAATTTTTTACAACCTGTTAAATTTGTGAATTGTTATTGTTATGCCAACTTTCCAGTCTAAAAGCAAACGAAATTAGATAGTTATAAAAAAAAAATTTCTGTTATGTTTAGGCGGTGACTATTATTATTCTTTTGGTGGTTGTCATCGTTATACTGCCCATCAACGACTAGGTAAAACATCTATAAAAGCCAAAATAGTTCAATCAACTTTAACAGACCTACGATGTTACTTGGGGAGTTCTACCCCAAATTTAAAGTGACTTAAGTCCATTATCTATACTTATATAATGATACTTATATATTAACATATATATTTTTTAAATTATTACTATCATATATTACCTCATACTATTTTGATAAGAATATATTAATGTGTACAGATAGAATTACTGATAATTGTTATATATTATTAAAAATATATTTGTAGTGCTACATATATTTTTGGAAGTTACAAATAATATAAATCTTTTATTCAAATTAAACTATACATGTGTAATTCATTTATAAGTACTCTATCTTATTTTTGTGGATAAAAGGAAAAGTGGGTAGTGACAACTTTTTTTCTAAAAAAAGGAAGTAACATA